>NC_070638.1:2839442-2938998 GCF_947347685.1 Pleuronectes platessa
AGTTCATCGTCTGGATCCTTTTTATTCAGGATCACATAATAAAACTAGAAAGGCCCAAAAGTTACTTAAATACACCAAGATCGACTCAGATTCAAAGATTTCATTTAATTAAAGTCTTTGAATTAGTCCAGAGGGAAGTGGTGAAGATGTAAGTTAACAGGTTTAACTCTGGAGCTGAGGATAAAGCTGCAGGATGGAGAGAGAGGAACATGAAAAGAGAAGCAGAGACGCTGATGGAGACACAGACAGACAGTCACTGGGAGTTATGTAAATTTCAAGAAGCCGTTTCCAGTAATGGTTCCCAGTGTAGATAGTGGTGAAGCTGCTGCTTGCTGCTGATAAACCTTTGGAAGAGTCTGGTCTCTGCTGGATTCTATCAGGAGGCCGTCAGACAGGAAGAGTTGGCTCACACTGGTTTTAATGGTCGCTTTAGTTTTACCTCTTTGTCTCTGCGGTGACAAGATGTGGCAGCGTGTGAAGAGAAGACAGGAGCAGTGGACAGAGACGGACATCAACTCCTCAGTGTCCTCATGTGGACACGCTGCTCCCTGGACTCTCTTATCTGCAGCAGCTCCCAGTGCTGAGGGAGAAGGACTCTGGGAGGAGATGGTCCCAGTGGGAATGAAACCAGTGAGCGTAGAGGAGACGCTCCACCTGTTGGTCCCTCTGAGACTCTGAACTTTTCTCAAAGGCTGATCCCTGGTTGTGTGAAGTTTTAGCAATGAAACTTTGAATGGATAAAATTTATTTTTAGTATTATGGAGGACAAAAGACTCTTTATTTATGAGTTGGTGGAGACCAAAAAAAGTTTGAAGAGGTGGCCAGAAAACTAAATTTAAATCTATAAATATAATCACACATCAAAGGTTAATCTTACAGCTCAAAAACATGTTTGCATATCAACTCAAAAATGTAAATATTTGAAGTGTCTGAATGATGAAACCGACTCTTTGTGTTTTGAGTCAATTGGTCCTTGAAACCTTTTCCAGTCGAGTGGAACGATCATTTCCTCAAGTGTCATCAAACCAAACAGTGAAGTCTGGAAGTTATGAAGAGACAGAATCTAGTTCTGAGATGAGACTCGAGACGTTTCGACCTCTGATGATCTTCTTCAGTTCAGGACGTCAACAGAGACGTGTGCTTCTGCGTCAGGACGATAAATACTTGAGAATCTCGTGAATCATCAGTGAAAATGCGTCAATTCCCCCAAATGTCTGACTTTGTCTTGTTTTGGACCAAGTTTGATGATTTCCACCTCTGATTGACTTTGAAAGACAAATAATCCAGTCACTAACTCAATGTATTTACTTTAAAGACATAACATTTAGCAATTCTTCATTAAAATATCTAAAAACAACTGAACCTAGTTTATATATTTAGTTGACTTGTGTTCTTAGATTAAACAGAATGTGGAGACATTCACAATTTAACACAAGATAGAGAAAGTGATGCTCGTGTGTCAGGACAATAAATTATAAATTGTCTTGTGTTTATTTTATAGTCTTGAATCAAAACGTCCTCACCATCGATCTCATCCTCAACTCTTCTGCTTTAATCAGAGGTTTTGATAATAATAAATCATATTATTCTCTCGGATACTTCGTCTGCTGCCGACTCACCTTCCTCCCGTGACTTTCTAACCACACACTGACGTCACTGGGAAAACAGCTCAGCCACGAAAATACCAAATAATAAACCAGCAGCTTTGCTCCTGAAGAGAAAACGTCCAAACAAACCACTGAGCGCTTGTGGATGATCGGTTCTCTGAGGATCTGCTGCATGCTGAATAATTATAGAAAACCAAAATCCTCTGGTGTTATAACTTGAATTCAAAGACCGAGGTAATTTCCTCAGAGCGAGAACAACAGGAGGTGTTTGAGTCCGGTGGGAGATCTGTTCGGTGACGCTCGAGGTCGACAGGCGTCCTTGGCGTCGACCCAGTTTCTGAGCAGACAACAGGAGAAGTTAATTCTTTATGTTCAGTGAATTTTTCAGTCCAAAGCAGATTCTTCATATCAATGTGCAGCAGAATGAAACCGGGTCTGTGGCTCTGGAGGACAGAGGGAGGATGGAATCATGTCCCCGACCGGCTGTCTGCCTGGAGGAAGCCCGAGGCAGGATCCTGTTCACAGCAGGGG
The DNA here is from genome assembly GCF_947347685.1 of Pleuronectes platessa. Classification (NCBI taxonomy): domain Eukaryota; kingdom Metazoa; phylum Chordata; class Actinopteri; order Pleuronectiformes; family Pleuronectidae; genus Pleuronectes; species Pleuronectes platessa. Next base: position 2,841,581 of record NC_070638.1, read on the forward strand.
ACGATCATTATCTCATCATTAGGTAATGTACAAAAAAAACATGTTCCTGCGTTAAATCATATCAGATAAAACATGAAGAGCAATAAGGAAATCAGGTTTCTCGTCCATTCACGGCAGGAAAATGGAGGAATAACAACAACGTGAAAATTACAGGAGGAGAAACAGAGAAATCAGGTTCTAAAGAAAAACCAGTGTGGTTGGATTCTCAGCTGGTTTGTACTGGGCTGTGCAGAACATCTTTATTCTGCTGATGGACAGTTACAGTCGAGTGTTAGCGGAACGCTCTCAGAGCCAAACACCACCGACTGAATCAGCTGCAGGACGCCAGCGGATCCAAACAGATGCTCTCACACTCTGCCAGACAAAACAGACAAAACACACAAACACACAAACACACAAACACGCAGTGAACGCTCAGGACAAAGACTGCAGCCGGAGGATTAACGTGCTGATGGCGCCGGCTGATGAAGCTGCTGACGCACTGCTGGAGTGTGGATGTGATTTATTGTAATGACTTCTTTGTCCTTACTTTAATCTCTAATGTTTTGTTTTTCCTCACAGACGATAATTGAAGATAAAGAAAAGTTTTTTGACATTTTGTTCTCAGACGGATTTATTCTGACAGAATCTTTTCCTCCATTTAACCCTAAAGGTATAAAATGGATTTGAAATTCGATTTTTGATTTGTTCCTTTCATTCCTCTCATACGTCAACTTCTCTTGTACGTTTTAGATGATTAATCAGATGAAAAATAAAACCCTGTTAGTTATCACAGACGAAAACAAAAACCCAGTTCAAGCTGGAAACTTGATAAATGCTTTCATTGGTTTCATTCTGAGGAGGAAACTCCCTCTGCACCAAGAGGCAGGAACAGTCAGGACAGAGTCAGCTCATCCACTAACACGGTTTAATCAACTGTAAACAAGTAAAAAGAAAAACACAACTTCTCTGCAGTGTTCCAAAAATAAAGTGGGAGAGGCAAGGAGAAGAAATGAAAGAGAAATGAAGGTTGAAGAAGACTAGAGGAAAAGTGAAGAAGAGGTAGAAAGGACAAATGACTGAGGAGGAGGAGGAAGAGGAGGAGGAGGAGGAGGAGGAGGAGAGAAGACGAAGAGGCATGTTGACTCCAGTCGTTTCATTATAGAGGCCATTAGCGGCCGGTCTCCTCTGGGTCCTGATTAATAACATCACTTAGATCAAAAGGCTGCTTAACTAAAGTCCTCTGCATTATAGAAAATAATACACAACTTTCTGATCTCTAATGAAAACTCTTCTATCTCCAGACGAGCACCAGTCTGCAGCTCCGTGGTTTTAAAAGTGCAGGATGTTTTTTAATCGGAGCGTTTGAGAAACTCAAAACTCTAAAAGCTTCAAAAACAACCCGACAGTACAAAAAGCAGCCGAGGGCATTTGTTTAACTGCTTTAATAGAGAGAAGAGTTTTTATCTCTCTGTGTTTTAATGTCCTCGTATCATCTGCTGCCGAACCGCAGGTGTAGAAGAAAAGAGAAATCTGCTCCATTTAAATGAGTCGGACTAATTCTCCCCACGATTCTGTTTGATTCTTCACTCGGCTCCATCGTCTAATTCCATAAACCCTCGCAGCACATTTGATTCTCTCAGCACCTGGCTCAGTTACATGTTTAATTTCTCCTCTGTGCAGTGTTCATTATGTGTCTGTGATTGTCTGGTTTCTTTATTCACTGACTTCGCCTGCAGCTCAGAGGAAACACAGAGTCAAACTGAACCGGTTTCAATCTGGTGGGTTCGACCTCCTGGATGCAACAGCTTTCCCCTGCAAGGTAGATAAAGTGCAATTACAAGATATGCTGCATATTTACAATCAGAGGAGCAACAATATGTCACGTGTGAGGACTTGGAGATGATAAAGCATCTTAAACCAAGGTCATGCAGCAGAAAGCTATGAAACCAGCAGGTAGAAGCAGAAGAAAACAAGATTAAAACAGAAGAAATATAATACAGAGAAGGCAAAAAGTAATATAGTGTCTGGTGATAACGGGACAGAGTCGTACTTTGCAAAACAAAATAACCAAATTAATATAATCTATATCAGTCAGACGGGAGAGACACAATAACAACAGCATCAGGAACATGAACCATCACAACATCAGCCACCAGACAAACAATAACTCAGAGATCACATCATGTACGTGGCATATTCTCCAAATAAAAAACCCAGTGTGTCCCTGTGTCACCCTCCTGCTGTGAAGTTTATAGATCTGACACCTGCTGCAAATGTGAAATCTGGATATAGAAATATATTAAAGACAGGTTGGAGCCAGGGTGACGGGCGAAGCAGCTTTAAATCAATGTGTTTGTGATAAAGAGAACAGAGGATTATCATTTGAATCCGTCTACGGAGGTTTATTGTGAGTTCCAGCTCAGCGTTTGGATGTCTGGCCTGTAAATTCACAGTTTCTGGGTATGAGGTATATTTTTATTAGTTGTAAATCTTCACCTTTATGACCCGACTGACAAACAACTGGAATTGAGCTTAAATAGAAAACTTCTTGGTCAAACTAAGGTGATCCGAGTGGAGCATCTTCCCTTTTTTTATAATTCACCAAACACTTTTCCCTTCCTGGTTGTTTCTGTGTAACATCTCCAGTGTTTCCTCACTGTCTCAGGCGTTGGCTGTGAAAGGGCCTCTGCTCTCCTGGAGAGAGAGAGAGAGAGAGAGAGAGAGAGAGAGAGAGAGAGAGAGAGAGAACCCATCACATCACATTAGCAGCCGGTTCAGTTCTGCTCTCTCTCTCTCCTCATCTGGGCCGCTCGCCGCTCCCCGAGCTCCTTTTGACGCCTCAACAGTTATCAAATCATTAATTAAGCCCTGCATCAAATTTACTCCTGCAGAGCCCTGTGTGTGTGTGTGTAAGAGTGTGTGTGCCTGTGAGTTTGTGTGCTCTACCCTGCAGCTCTGAACATACAACAAGCTCTCCGTGTTTAGCTCCTGTGTTCAAAGCTCGCTGACAGAAACCTCGACTTCTCCACGGGGGGGGAAATGTTGTTAAATGATTTGACAGTCTAGCCTGAATTAAACACGACAGGGCTCCCACTTCAACACAAAACAACAACAACAACAACGACGACAACAACAAGAAGAACGCTGGAGATCAGATGCAGATGTCAAGACACAATATTATTACATGTGAAGGCTCCAGCAGGTGGATCCATCTTTTACATGTAGGTAACCGGCTTCGATATATCAAAACCAAGGGGCGTTCAAACTCCCTAGTAATCATCACCACCACCAGAGAAAAGTACACACATAACTTTTAAAAGTTATTTTCTGTCTCCTCAGGAAACTCTTTTATCCATTATCTGTTTGGTCTGTACAGAAAAATGTACCTGGACCTGATTACATTTTGGTGGTAAAAAGTAATTGTCAAGGTCACGGTGGCCTCGTAAAAAAGTTTTTGTGAAACTCAATCCACAGTAAAAAATAACAACAATAACAATAAAACCCTATCTCTCTCACACACACACACACACACACACACACACACACACACACACACACACACACACACACACACACACACACACACACACACTGCAGTCTGTGATTTCTGACTGTGAGTCCCTCTGGTGTCTCCACTGGATCAGATGTCCTCTTCTCTTCCCAGACACAATGACTGCCTTGCTCCCGGGCTCCTCGGCAGCTCAATCTGGGGATGAGGTGACTGAGATTCAGCCTGGATGAACGTGTGAGAGAGGCGGAGGGACTGAAGCTGTTTATGTTGTGGTGTCCCTGAGGAGATCAGGACCAACACACGGCTCCAGTGTCTCGGTTCCTCCAGCAGATGAAACCTCCTCTTTCATTTCCACAGAAAACACCTCTTCTCCTCCTCCGTGTGTTCTCTCCTTCTCATCTTTCATTCTCTCCGTGCTGGATGAGCGTCGGCTGAATAAACACTCATCTCTTTCTTTGTCTCTTATCTTTGCTCCTATTACTTTCCATCTCTTCTTCTTCTTCTTCTCTTGTTACCTTCTTCTTTTGTTTTTCCACAGGTCTCCTTCCTGCTCGGTTGAAACACATCACTGACGGTTGAAACTGGAACCTCCAGACTCTGTTGTTAAAGAAACAATATTTAAAATCACATTCACATGCGACAGATGTTTAGATGAGAACTTTTCCCGAAGACAATTTAATATTAGTGTTTATTTGATATCTATGTTTTTATTTATATTTTTTCCACATAAGACCTAGACATTATTTTGGATGATTCCATCTACCCATCATGACGGATTTTTCTTTCCAACATTAGGGCTCACATTGACGCTAATAAAATATTAATTAAGAGTTATTTAAAACAATAACATGAGAAATATAAATTGTATATGGACTCATATACAACAGAGTACATAAGGGACGCAGAGAAGAAAAAAGATTCAGAGAATTCAGGTCAAAACAATCCTCTTAACTTCGATTTTATTCATATTCAAACAAGCATTTTCAACTCGACCCATTCTATTCTATAATAATATTTAAAATCAATAATCAATAATTCTTAAAAACTGATTCTGCTGCACACGAGAGGAAACTTGATGCCACTCTCTTCACATGGGAACTTCTTCCTCTGCAAATCTAACATCATCCCTGCATCATCACTCCCTGCTCTTCCTCTCTGATCATATCCTCCTCTTCTTCACCCGACGGATCCATGAAGAACCGTCAGTGTCTGGTTTGATCTCAGTCGTCCAGACACTCGTCAGACGGGCAGACAGCGCTGTGCGGTCTGGAGCCGCTGGGTAAAGGTCGGGACTGTGACAAAGAATCAATGATTTTTGTTTTTTTCTGTCTGAAACATATTCAGCTCGCGTGAGAATGATTTTATTTTTTAATTCCTCCCACAGAGGAGGTCGTCTGACTCGTCTGTGAACTCCTCAGTGGCTCAATTAGAGAGACAGAGACAAGATGGAGCCTCTCACAAGTTCTGTGAATCACAGTTTACATTACTATCACAAGTTTATTGTTTTCAATGCGTTAGACTCAGCGCAGCCTGGTGTGTGTGTACGTCAAACATGTGTTGTGTTTATGATCAGGATCGTTGTGTATCCGTAGCTCAGTGTGATTCATGGCCCGTCTCCATCTACACTCAATTCAATCTAATCCACGGGACTGACGGTGGAATGAGAGAGAAGCCGACGTGTCAGTGCTGCTAACAGCTCTGCCAATATCTCCAGTTATGATGAGGAGGTTGCATTTTGCTTTTTATTACAATAAATGTCCAGATTTTATGATTTTACTCACAAAATTTTCTCCAAAATCATCATGTAAACACTGTTAATCTCTCAGAAATGTAAAGAAACTCAAATTCTTCAACATAAGTCTCTACAAGCATCGATGCATCAGTGATTAAGACAAAAGTTAAGTTTAAATCTACTTTATTGTTTATTTCTAGAGGTTTTTAACTTACCTATCTTAATAATTTGTTAAAATAAAAACTGTTCTTTTTGTTTTCTCTTAATGTATGAAAATGAATACAAAATCAATTCATTTAAATCCTTTGTTTTCTTAAACAGACACAAAATGATTGTTCTGCAGTCGATTAAATCTTTCAAATGTTCCACTGATGCTCTGGAACGTGTGACGCGCTCCACTCAGGATTTTCCGTCTCTGAGGTGGAAGCCACTGAGGGACAATTAGCCGGTGGAGCCATTAACCTGCCAGTCAGGTCCCGGCGAGGCGCGGCGGTGGCGGCGGCGGCCTTCGGTTGATTTTTCACGGGGACATCTAATGAGGCCTGTCACAGCCATTCCATTTATTTCTTCTGCCTGCAGGTGAAAATATGTCAGGAGGAATTTTCCTCATCGTTAAGCGAAATGCAGGACGATGGAACGTGAGCTAAAAGTGAAATGAGGTTTAATTAACAGATTTTCAAAATGCAGGACGGAGCTGATGGATGGAAAAAAACGTGCCGTCAAAAACATCACGTCATTTTACAAAGTTTGACTCAGCACCAAACTCTGACAGACTTCTAGTGTCCGACTTTGGAAAATCAAGACTCCAACTTTTTCATTTAATTAACAATCAGTAAATGTGACTTGATGACTGACATCTGAGAAACAGATTCTCAGGAGAATGAACCTTATCTTAAGGTTTAAGGTTCTAATAGCTGTATAAACTGACAGCTCCACACATCGATAGTAGATCTGGGCTTTGTGCCATGTAGATACTGTATATTTATTTATACTGTGTGTATATATATCCTCTATAAACCTGTGACATGCTGGCTGGTCTGTTGGAATCCACATCTCAAAGAAAGTAACTCATCAGGCTGAAGATGTTGGAAGCCTGATGAGTCAGTCCACGCACCAGATAATTGTCGAGCGTTGGCTCAGTGAGGAGGTTGATGGGAGTTGTTGATAATTTCTTTCAGGTACACGACTTGTTGACATTCATATTCCAGACGAGACGCTCAGACTGTGTCAAACAGGCGATAATCACACAGAAGGACTCCCACTTATACAGGCAGTGGGATGTGACTGAGCCCAGTCCAGGTCTGCTGATGGGAAGCCTGGTCGGACTCCAGCGACCCACAATCCTCTGCTCTCTGTGTGTGTGCAGTTGCAGCAGACAAGCTCAATTCAGGATCTGCATCCTTCAGAGGCTGCATTTAAAGATTCAATCACAGCGGCACAACTGGACTGTTCCATTCCAGTTACCATCAGCAGGTGCTTGTCTGCAGAGCTCCTCCTGCAGCTGCTGGAAACACTGAGGCAAACGATCGCAGCTAGAAGAATGAGCTTAAAGATTTAAAGATTAAAAAGCTCTGCAGAGCTGAGGAGACCTGTGTAGTCTGAGATAATTATCTGTGGATTTGTCGCCACATTACACGAAGACACTGGATCCACTGTTAATACAGAAAGATTCATTAAGTCACCTGTCAATCTGTCAATCTGTCAATCTGCAGCTATAGGAAATGTGCTTTTAATACTCGTATATCTACAAATGGAAAAATTACATTATTATTCCTGCATTCATCAATTCATCATTTATACAGTTCTACATTTATTCATTTTCAAACAAATGAATGTAAAATAAATGAATAAATGAACGTAGAAATACATTATTGGATAAAGAGAAACATACATTAAAAGCCTTTTGCCATCTCCATAACTATATTTATTCATGTTCTTAAAATGAATATAAACATTTTATTTTCGCTGTATATTTTAATAAGCTGCTTTATTTGTCCTCCATACAGTTAAAACTATAGTAGAAACATTGTATTATGTAAATTATCCAGATTAATGAGAACGCAGTCTTTGAAGTAAAATATTTATGTAAATTCTACGAATACCACAAACCAAACTGCATCTATTGTTTCTTAATGGTAACAGAAGTGTAGATCTCAGAGACATGAACTTATGAAAACCAGAAATACCTGCATGCCCACATAACACAAGCAAATAAACCCTCTTAAGTCATTTGTGTGACTCGAACCCTTCAAAGCTTGTCGTGGTTCAGACAAGTGGCTCTTTGCAAGTCGGCCGACTTTAATCCAGAGTCACCTGAATGAGTTCTTAATTACTGTACACAGCCGATGTTTAATCACAATTAAGTCTCTGAGCTGCTGAAAGCCGACGTCACAGCTTCAGTTTTCACTTCAACGTTCAGTCATCACAGGAAATAAGAGAGGAGCACAAATGATGCAGTGGCAGATTTGTTTCTCTCCTCGGTCGCGTCGGGGCACGAATTAATTCAGCTGTGACAAAAAGGGAATATCAAGCAGCTAATTAGTCTTGGCAGAACATAAATGAGTGTAGCTATGAATAAATGAACCTGTAGAGTCGCGGATGCTATTCAGCTCCTCTGTGGTGAATAGAAACGTGTCGGTGGGTTGATAGAGATGAGAGGGAAAGGTACTGGGAGGATTTAAGAGCTCACACCTTCAAGGTCTCGTTAAATCTGACTGTGTATGATGGATGCGTTTTCAGTTTCCTCCCTTTTTGCAATAATAACTAAAATATTTTGGATGTCTCGCACTTTTGATGGTAATTCTTGATTATCAGCAGTCAGACTCACAGATGATGAGTCTCTGCTTCCTCCCACTATTCATAAATTAAACGAAAATATCCGTGATAGGAAATCGGTCATCTTTAGAGCCAGCATGTGCCCCTGCATGTGCTTGACCAATCATGAGTGAGTCTCAGCTGTCAATCAGGACATGAAGTTAGACCTTTGAGTTTGGTCCGTGTCCCATCTGCTAACATGGAGGAGCCGGGTTCATGACATTCTGCAGCCGGCCACCAGGGGACAATGTGGATGATTGGGCTTCACTCTTGGAAGCCATCATGTCGTCCATCCTTTATAAACATGTTTAGGTGAATTCCTCTGTTTCCATGTCACCACGTTATTTTCCTTCCTGCCCCTGAAGCAGAAATAATCCATTAACCCTTCGAACCTGCAGCCGCTGAAGCACAAACTGCTCCGCTCTGATCCAGCAGGGTCATTAGCGTCTCCATTAGTTCCACACTCACTCAGCAGTTCAGCTCCTGGAGGCAACAAATCCAACAGCCTGTGGACTAAACAAACATGTCTGCAGCTACTGAGGAGGATGGTCACAGTAGAAGAACAGAACTTCTTCCAAATAATCATCTGAGGAGAAACTACAATTCAAAACATACCTCTGCAGGTCAAACGTTAAGTTCTATGATTGGTGACATTTTCCTACTGAGCTCTGGTGAACAATAAAATGTCTGAGCCGTCTGATGACTGCTTGACCTTTAGTGGGTAATGAGGAGTTTACAGTAAATGATTCTGTGTCAGTGGAGAGTGAGTCTGACCTTTGACGAGTCTGAGCCGGAGTCTGACGTGAAGTTTAAAAGTGGATCGGACAGTGTAACGCTCAAATGTGAAAGAATAAGAGAAGAACACGGTGCTTCTGCAAAGATTGAAGATTGAACAGGTAAAACACACAATATGCCGTCTGGTTAAATGTAAGTGTGTCTTATTGTGGTGAGATTAAAGCAACGTGTCGGATACATAGAGATAAAATCACGAAGGCAGCATCATTGCAGGAGACAACTCTCCGAAAGGGGGGGTCCGGACCACCCTGTCCCCCCCAGGGAAATCCGCCCCTGGTTGCAAGCCCCCCCCCCCCCCCCCCCCCCACCTCGCTCTCTGTGTTCAGTAATGGATGTTTACACGGGTGGAAAAGTAGTTTGCTCAGATCAGTCGTGTCGCTGTCAGCGCGGGGGGGGGGGGGGGGCGGTGGAGAGGAAACGAGTGTCAGCTGTGACAGGAGGAATCCCCGCAGAGAAAGAAAAAAAAAAAACACTGACAGGAAGAACAGAGAGAACGAGCTGATGGACAGAAAGACAGATGGACGGAGACAGACCGGAGGAGGAGGACGTGGTGAGATGAGCTGAGGCAGAGCAGGACATTTCACCTGTGAAGCAGAATCTTAATCTCAATGGAGGATGTAGCCCGAGGCGGCTCTAAATGCATTAAGAGTCAGTGAAGAGCAGGAAGTAACGCTATTACCAAGGAGGAAGGAAGCAGGTTATTAGAAATGAATAATCATCCAAATGTATATGGGGGGGGTAATTTCCTTCTTATCGGTTTGAGCCCTGGAACCAGTGGAGACGTCGGCTTTATTTTTATAAAACGACTCGAACCAGCCGGTGACACAGAACCGACTCATCCTGCATTTAACTGAAGAGAAATATATTCCTTCTTTTAAATTCTTCCTGAAACTGAAAACAGCCACAATCCTTCCTCTGTTGCAGATTCACTCACTGGAGCCAATATCCATTCACACAGTAATATTCTAATTATTGATTTGTGCAGCTTCTAAACTTTCTAGCCTCACAACGTTTCAGTGAAATCCACACGAACTGGTATTGAACTGTTGACCCGACTGCAAACCATTAAGTGGGAGATGGGAAAAAAATCATCCCGTTAACCGTGAGAGGCAACAGAAGCTTTTATTATTACCTCAAATCAATCCCGTCTCAGCCACTGGTGACCTCCCAGTGACCCCCCCCCCCCCAAGCCGTCCCCGTGCCTCGGAGCCTCCGGCGGCGCCCGGCTTCTGAGGCCGTTCAAACACATTCCTGCTTTGACCGCACAGTCAACCGGGATTTTTCATGTCTCCAGTGATCTGTGCTCAGTTCTTTGTCCCATTAGCAGGTTCGCGTCTTGGTCCCGTGCAGATCTATCAAAGTTCTGAGAGCCTCCACTGATCTGTGGCCAGTCTGGCTAACAGCCGACCCGCCGCTCGGCGTTTCACACCATCGAGGCAGCTCCTCTCGTTTAGCGGTGCTCGGTGCTCCAGATGAGAGCAGCTGCCAGTCACAGCTGACGTGGGGGGGGGGGTGTTAGGGCTCTGAAGCCTCCCGCTGCGGAGCTGAGGGTCTAATATCACGCTTCACAGCCCCCCCCCCCCCCCCCCCCTCAGGGCCCCTACAAACCGTCAGTCAGCCAGCCAGCCACCCGCTCAGTCGTTCACTCGATCCTGCAGTGAAGCTCCGGGCTGATGTCTCGCTCCACAAGACTCTCAGTGGCCCGCGGTCACACAGGGAACCGGCTAGTTAGTGGAACAGTTCGGTTAGGACACGATGAGAGAACAGAGCTGCACACAAACACATCACCTGGTCAACGAAACTGGGATTTCTGCAGGAACAACAATTTGTTCTGTTCACCCTGCCCACCCAGAACACCACCCACTGAACATGGATCCACGGTCACTGTGGGAGGAGATCCCTGTTCACCAGAATCCCTGATCCTCCTCTGATCTATCGTCTCCTCTCTGTCTGATCAGAGCACAGATTCAGATGTTGCAGTGGAAACTAAAAATAACACCAAGGCCCAACAGACCCCTTCAACTTAAGCTGCGACAACTTTCACACACTCACAGAGATCAGTCCTCTAAATGAAAGATTTTTCTCAACCACAACCATGAATTATTCCCACGGAAATCTGGGAATTGTCAAAAAATGCAAAGTGATTACAACTTCCTGGATCTTACCAGCAAACCGATGGACAGGGGTGAGAACAGAACCTCGTTGGTGGAGGTGAAACATCAACATGCAGGTGAGATACAGTAATTCTATATCCTTCATGTATTTGGAGCTTGAGGAGTTCTGATGTCTTCTATCTTGAAACTGATATTTCCAGTTCTGAGGTTATCAGAGTGTCAGAGACTCAAAGTCTTAGTTTCAGACATTTGACACCATTGAGCCCTTTGTCTGAGATTTTGTGGGATTCGAACCCACGAGGACTTGAGGTCATTGCATCCTGAGTGCAACGTTCTAACCACTCACACAGATATTTCCACCAAAATCAAATTAAATATTTCAATTCAGTCAGTGAACATTTTACTGATTCGTTCAGCATCAACATTACTGTGACTTCCCAGACACGTTATTTAACGACATTTATTTATGATCTAAACAGAAAATATTCTCCTGTAGCATCACATTTTCCTTCCTGTGGTAGATTATGTGTTTATAATCATATTTTGATGTTTTTCAATGACTTCACTGACAAGAAACACACAGAAAATGATTCCTTAACCTGTAATTCTATCTGTGACAGTGTAACTCTGGTGTGTTTTGCCCTCCTGTCGGTCTGTCACCGTGTTCCACTTGCAGTTCTTGACTGTTTGTGTCAATTAATGAAACGATTTTTGTCCGGGAGTGAATTCCTCCAGAATAAATCCATCCTCCTGCTGCTGACCAGCCATCCATCCCTCAGTCCACCCAGCCCCCTCCCTGTCAGCACACCACGGCCACCAGCCAATATCCTGGGTAATTGAGCTATTTTGGAATTTTCTGTTCTGCTCCTCCGCTGCAGATCGCTCACGCTGATAGTGAGCGTGAAGTGCAGCAGCCACAGAAATGAGCAAAACAAAAAAATCAATGCAAATAAACAGGAGCATCATTAGAGAGACTCTCTCACTTCTTCCTGCCTGCGGAGCGAAGGCTGGAGACGCAGCCAGCCGAGATTCACGCTGGTGATTATGACGTGTGTGATTAATCTCCTCTCCAGAGTCGAGCTGCTGCTGCTGCTCTCTGCTGAGTTTCCTCTCAACAACATGTTTAATATAAGAGGTGAATTGAAATGCTATTTTCAGGTTTTAACGAAAAGCCATTTCCCTCTTTTCCTCAACTGAGATCATTAAGGGATAAAAATAGTGAGACTCAGGTGGAATCGATTGCAGTTATCTGCACAGATCAATGAGTGTTAATCGCATCGGAGGTTTTATGTCGGTATAAACTTGGTTGTGTTCTGTGCAAAAGATTCAGATCCATCACACACACAGACGGTAAATAAAGATGGACGACACGACAGCTCATCATGTGGATCTCCTCCATGTTAGCAGATGGGACATGGAGGATACTAAAAAAGTGAAAGTGCACTCTAAATAAATTATCTTCCAAGATGGATTCTGTCACTTTAGGTAGTTGTTATCACGTTGAGGTTTGTTTGTGTGATCATGTTCCTGTTTCTGATATGTTTGATCTTAATTAGATATCTGATGAAACAAAAACCAGGTAGAAGGTCATGATTGACAGCTGAGACTGACCTGCGATTGGTTGATGGCAGATATGATCACACAGATAATATGGGAACAGTGGGACAAGAAGAGACAGACACACTGAGACAAACTCAATCCATAGAAGACTGGCACAGTAAGAGAACTGGTGCAGCTTTAAAAGCTAAATATACGATATATATAAATGTTGTTATTGTGTTATTGTCCTGTTGAATGCACTTTGAACGAAATGAAGTGATGAATAAAACTATTTTTGTGTGTCATCACGTTCCAGCCACAACAAGGTCCTGAGGTAACGATCTGTCCTTGTTTACAAGCCGCTCTCACAACAACACAGAGCTTCCCTCATCTTCCACGTTCAGTTTATTCATGTGCAAATATAGCCGTTGATGTAGTTGTGTATTTTCAAGTCAAGGTGAATCCAATGCGTCTTCCAGTAACTGATCGATGGATTATCAGCCAGGATATCATCTTACTCTGGTGAATGTGACGTGATGTGTTTCAGTGAAAGTTCAATACAGCAGATGAAGGGGAACGGTAACTTCAGACTTTCACATCCATTATTAATACGGCTTCTGTGAATCGTCCGGACAGCGTCACCGAGTGTGTGTACAGTAGAGACACACACACAGACTGTATGTGTGTGTTTCTTCATGTAAGAACATAGTGTTGATCAGGGGCAGAGCAGGGAGTGTGTGTGTGTGTGTGTGTGTATAACCCAATAATTATCAGTCACCAAACTGTGTGGAAACATAATTTGGGAGGGTCACTATACATCGTTATGTTTTAGAGCTGATTGTTCAAAGTTCAAAGTCAAGATCAGTAAATATATGGCGTGAAAATCATGATAAGTTTAGATTGTCTACAGAGAATCATTCATATTTGTCACAAATGTTCACTTAGACTCCTGGATTAAGTGATTCTGTTGCGAAAAGGTCAAAGGTCGAAGGTCACGGTGGCCTCTTATAACATATACTTCACAAAAAACATAAATCCATTAACATATACATAAACAAGACGATAAATATTTCCCCTCTGCTTCTCTCAGGTGAGGACAGATCTTTGTGGACTGGACATAAGTCACCACTAAGTTGTATTCACTGTCGACTCAGAGCTGTGAAATTGACACTTAAATGTATATTATAGAACAATTTGGTGGAATAATTCCATAACAATATCAGTGGAAAAGCCTTTTTTCGGTTAAACCTGACCTGCTGCAGTAAATGTCACATATTTAGTCTTGTTTATTTACCCTTTTGAAAAGTTACGGCTGCAATCAAATGATGATTCATCATTTTACGCTGCAGTTAAGGTGAACGTCTGTCTGTCGTTTTTATTTTAGTGCTGAGACAAAATCCAATGTCGATGCATTTGTGACATTTAGCACAAACAAACAAAAAAACAACCTTCCAGACCTTTATGTGCTAATTATTGCTCTCTGATGGATTTAAATTACGATTTCTTTGTTATGTAGATTACAACATTTACAACAAAAAGAATCTTAACAGTTTTTCCTCTGTTATTCGGATGTATGAGAGTCTGTTGCTGTGTAATCCAGCAGCAAGCGTGTTAGCTCCTGGAAGAGATGAGCTGTGGCGAATCGTCCAATAACTCGACTGTGTGAAGCTCTGATCAGCTTTGTTCCAAAACAACCGAGACAACCTGAGAGACAACCCGGTGGGATTAGTGGATCTGCTGCGTGTGGACGTCTAACATCAGAGCTTCACAGATAGACACAGAGAGGAAGTTCCACTCGGCTCAATTCTAATGCCGCTCGGATTGTCTTTCTTTTCTGACCTACTTCCTCAAAGCCAGGATTATGAAAACACCTTGAGGCAGATTCTAAATGTCATCGAAGCAGGCGTGTTGTGTGAAGTTGTGATGGATCCGTCTTTATTAACAGGTTCTGTAATGTGGCTGTAATTAAACCTCTTCTTCTTGATCCAGATGTGTTATCCATCTGGGCACCGATATCTGATGGGGCCTTTGTTTCTGGGATTCCTGAGAAAACCGTCACCGATCGGCTGAGAGACTTTCTAGATAACAATAGTTAACATGGTCAGGATTTAGAAAACTTCAGGCGTCAAACTAATCAAGTTCAGATGCAAATTATCAATTGGCAAAATATCCACTCGTGCAAAAGTTGTCAGGAACAACTCAGGTCACGTTTTCATTATCTTGAATTATTTGCATTTCCTGTTTTCTTATCTGACGTCACTAACTCTCCCTCTGTCTCTGTGATTCTTTTCCCTTGTGCCTCTTCGTCTCAGATCCCTACGGCTCCAGCCTTTCTTCCAGAGTTTTGTATTTCCAATAAAATTATTCTTGTTAAAATCCTTTGATTAAGCCTCTGGAAATGTTTGCCCTTGAGTTTCGCCTTCCTGGGTTAAGACCCAGATTTTTGAAACATGAAACAAACCTTTTCTTATTTTGTGCCTGAAGATAAACAGCACATTATTATATCGTAAGGCACACAGTGTAAATTAAACGTTAGTTGTTTGAAACTTGTGCATTTTAATAATTTATAAAACTGTGTTTCCACTTCCTGTCAGCATCCTACAGTCCATGTTAGTCTTACGGTGTTATTCAATATCACGGTTGAGAGTCTTCCCAGCATGCAGCAGTTTTGACGCCGTGACGGAGTTTAGGAAACCTCCTGCTCGACGATAACTCGTTTCTGATTGGATGAGGAGCAGCAGCTCACCTGGAGTCCAGCAGCAGAGGCAGGAAGTGACTCCACAGAGGAAACCTGACGTGGAGCCTCCGGGTGATTCACACCATCTGTCAGCTGAAGATTAAACAAAGCACAAGCATCGAATCCTCAGCTGCTGGATCTGCCCTCAACCGGTTCACTTCCCTCACACACAGAAAAGACAAGACTACAATAAAAAATTAAAAAGTCTCAGTTTCATGTTGCTTCAGAGATTCATTAAATGTTAATGATTAGTGGGAATAATAATGATGTTTAAACTCCGCATGTCGAGTTTGGGGAAATCATCGACAGCAAAATAAAGATGGACGACTTGACAGCTCCTATAAAGTGTGTCTGGCTTCAGTGAAGGTCATAAACGTCCCCTCCTCCATGTTGGTGGATGGGATATGGACCAAAGTGCCATCAATTTTTAAAATATAGATTTAAAGATTGAATGTTACTCAAGTTGCACAACGATCTGTCTGATGTGAACTCGGGAATGTTCAGCCTCTTTCTCTCTTGCTCCAGTTTGACTTCGAGCTTATAAATTTATTTATGAAGCTGATTTTAATTTGGCAGCGCAGCACAGACAGTCCCCCCCCCCCCCCGGGCGTCTGTGTCTCACAGTCTTGTTGTTGTTCTCTGCCAGACACACTTTGATAAAAAACTTAATTTGTTTTCAATTATGAAAACATCCCACATTTTATTTGTTATATTTTTGTTTATTCTTTCTGGATAATCTCAGACTTCAGAGGACAAATCACAGACTTTATACAGGGACCAGCCTACAGATCTGAAATCAGCACTGACACATCTTATGTTCACAGTTTTAAACCTTGAACTTCCAGTCTTATGATTATTTAGGATCTCACAGATGGTGGAATTTAATGAAGCAGGTTTCAAGGGCAACAGGAGCTAAATTTCTTGAGGGGTCAAATATAAAAAAAAATGTCAAACCTGATTACCACTCAAAACTCAGCTGCTTGAGGACAGACTGTGATTCCAGAGCTTCATCTCCTCTCCTCTCCATCTCCATCTCCTCTCTCTCCTCGTGATGAGCTGCAGTTTCCTGACGTGATCGAACAAACATGGAGAAACGAGATGATGTTGACTTTACAACCTGTCGAGTTAATGAGCTGAGTCACGTGACTTTACGCCTTTTAGACAGAAAACTGATTCCAACCTCTGCTCTGGACTTAAAGGACGACTGATTTGAGTGAAATTTAAACAATCTTTTCAGTCAAACTTTTCTAAAATAGATGTGTAATGTTAAATTATTTCCATTTTACTTAAACATTGAGGTAGGGGACTATGTTTTTATGGTTTTATTAAAAAGTACCATGTCTGTAAAGGGAGATCGACTTCCCCATGAACACACTGAAGCTGAAACACCTCGTCAGTGCTTCTGCTGATTACTTCCACACCACTGTGATTTAATAATGGATATCAGGACATAAGATAAGGTAAGATAAGAAAAGAATAGAACAGATAAGATAAGATAAGGTAAGATAAGAAAAGAAAAGATAAACCTTCATTTATCCTCCGTAGAGGGAATTCACAAATGACACAGCAGCAAAATAAAGTATTATCATATGGGGAAAATATAATAAGAATAGAAATGTGAGTTAAAATAGAAATACTATATACAAATAAGTGGAAAATAATGCCAGTGATACACATTGCTTAGTTTTTTCAAAGATGTGCAAAACAAAGATGGGAATCAAAGTTCATGTGCATTTTGTCCATTCTTTGTTATATATTGATTACAAGGTGCATTTGAACAAATCAGATGAAAAGTTTTCTTTAACACTTTCATAACTTCTCACAAAATCAGGGGAGTTGGTTGAACCTGTGGATTTTGGGATCGTTCAATGATCCTGTCACGTTTCCACTTCAGAGACCACGGTGTGTTCAGCTCCTACCTGTGCACTCACAGGCGTAGCAGGAGCAGAACGAGTGGAGGAGGCCAGTGGAACAGTTGGGAACTGAAGAACCAGTTCAATATGTCAGGTTTCAATACCAGCAGCCTGCAAAAGGGGTCAGTGCCTGCCAGGTGGCAATGAGGGAACAAACCGCCCTCAGGAGAAGGAGCAATCTGTCTTCAGACCTCACAGGTCAGAGGTCACTGGGGCAAACTACTTTACAGCCAGACTTGTGTTTCCTCCACATCCCCGGCCCCATTCCCCTCCATTACAGAGGAGACAGGGCCGAGCCTCGGTGCTGAAGGTGCAGCAGAGAACAACACACAGAGGAGTGGACTCCTCTAAACACTGGGTGGTTTCTCCCGCTCTTCTCTGGCTTCCAGCAGCTTGATCTCTGATCCGCTCTCAGAGAAAGTCAGAGCGTCTTTTCTGTTCCAGTCGGGGAGGCCGGCCGGTCGGGCAGCCGGCCTCCGACAGCCTGCAGCCGCTGCTCCCAGTGAGAAGCAGAGTCAGAGGGCATCGATCACCAGCCCAGTGCTCCCTCCTTCTACACACTGTAGATACCAGTGTGGATTTAATAAACCAGATGAAGCAGCAGCTCTGGAACACGGTGAAAAACCCTGATTCACCACATCAGAGACTCTCTGAGCCGTTAATGCTTCAGTCTCCGCCGCTAATAACTGTTCCACAGAGCTCACTGCGGCTTTGGCTCCATGTAATTCATAACAATACATGACAGGGCTGCTTTGAATTTAAGAAGTTAAATAGAAAAACTTCTAAATGCCAAATTCAACTGGAATCTCTGGTTCTTGTTTAGGTGACACAGCGTCTAAATGCACACGGACTGAATTGCTGTGCAGGAAATTGATGTGACCTGCTTGTGTCTGTGATTTCCACTCAAAGTTCACGACCGTAAAAAAAGACACTTCCACTGTAATTCAGATCCAGTCCCTCCGGCTCGGCTCCCTCAGAGATGCACTCCCACTGTGGTTGTTGATCTACGTGTCAGGTTATGGCACCACAAGAATTTAAAACCGCTTTAGTCGAGGGAGAAAACTCATTAAAGCACCTTTGTCCTCCTGAGAATCGCTGCCTCGGGCTCGGAGGAGCAGAGTCGTCCCCGAGAGACGAATATCTTATTTGAAAATTCCCGGGAATTCATGAATAAGGTGTTAACTCCTCGACCCGGTGACAAAGACTCTGAAATCTTCTGCTCACGATGCAATTTGTACGCACATTATGTGAAAGCAAAGCTCAGTCCACCAAGAGGTGAAGGGAATTTATCTCTTTGAAATAAATAAATAAAAAGCTCTCTCCACTTACCATGGTCCACTTTCACTCACGTCAGCTAAGTAACTTCATCAAATCCTTTTTCTCGACGCAGCAGCTGAAGATGAAATGATTTATCCATCGATGAGGTTTCACACCAAGCATTTGACTCAATTTGTGGATTTAATGAGATTTAATGAGAGGAGGAGGAAACAGTCAAAATCTTCACTGGGACCAGTACACATCTTTCTCTGGTTCCCATAGGTTCAACATGTGGTCCCAGTCTGATTAGAGCTTTAATCTGACAGCTCTGTGTGTGGCGTGTCCACAGGTGTGTGCGACGCTCATGTGGAGTGTGTGTGTGTGTGTGTTCGTGCACAGTGTGAGTCCTTGTATCTCAGACTCGTGTGTTATCTGATTCTCCCGCTGTGTTTTTTTTTCTATCACCTGATTCCCCCGCTGTCTATATTCTCAGTAGGTTTTCATTATCAGATTCCTCCCCCCCCCCCTCCTCACTCTCCCTGCACCTCCTCCCCTCTCTCTCCATCCTCTTTCTTTTGACACACAGACTGAAAGTGACCAGCACCTCCCCTCTCATGTGGGTTCACAGTTGTCCTCTGAAGGAGCAGAGTGTGAACACCGGGTGGTTTAATTCAGTGTGTTCATGACCGGCTGTGTGAGCGCCATGAAAAACCTGGTTAATATATTTAATAAGCATAAAACATGCATCAGTGAGTTTTGCAGACTGAGTCCTTTCTTTTTTTGAGTGCAGGGCAGATTCTGTCCTATGTTCCAGATTTATATAAGGTCGACGTGACCTTGACCTTTGACCAATGAAATCTAATCAACGTTTTTTGAGTTCAAGTGACAACTGAGCAGTATTTGAAAAAAAAAAAATTGCCTACAGGTGGTTTTGGTCACAATCAAGACGACAAAAACGTTGATATGTGAGGCCACCGTGACCTTGACCTTTGACCTTTGATCACCAAAATCTAATCAGATAATCTTTGCGTGAATGTTTGAACCAAATATGAAAAGTGTCCCTCAAGATGTTTTTCAGATATGGTAATAAAATAAATAGGACGGACGGATAGACATCCTGAAAACATTACGACAAAACTTTTGTGAAGGATGATATACTTTTAAATGTTACACTCATAAAAGTTGTATCAAACACTCTTAGTTGGTGGAAACTGGACAAATGGTACTCTTTCTGTCTCTCTCTCTCTCCCCCCTCTCCCTCTTTCTGTCTCTCTCTCTCGCTCTCGCTCTCCCTCCCTCTCCCTCTCTCTCTCCCTGAGCAGATCTCTCTCGGAGCTGGAGAGGAGAAGTCGCTCGTCTCTCTCTCCTCCTCTCTTCTCCTCTCTCCTCCTCTCTCCTCCTCTCTGCTCCTCTGCAGCCTCCCGTCGCTTCACCATGGATCTGTGGACTAAATCACTCGCTTGGATTATCTCCCAGGTCTTCGTGCTTCTCTCCAGCTCGTGCGGGACAACGGGAGCAGAAGGTGAGAATGCGTGGCCGTGCGCTCTCCTACCCCCCCCCCCCCCCCCCCCCCCCCCCCCCCTCCGGAGGAGACGGAGCGGGTCCGGGCTGTGCAGACCCCGGAGTGTCTCCTCTGGTTCATGCTTGTGTCCTCCTCTCTGGAGACACCTGACTTCTGCACATTGTTTTGACCCAGCAACATTAGCGATAATAAAAACGCAGGTGTCTGGATGTTGGATGACGCGTCTCCGTTGCGCACAGGCTGAAGGAAGGGGGGGTTAAAGTGTTTTTATATGAATTGAGTTGAGTTATGGAAGACTCTTATAAGAGCAGATGACATGTATAACCCTGTGGACACGCATTAGGTGATTTAAAGCATGCAGTTAAAGGACTTTGCCCCCCCCTTATTCACTCCGTTTTGTCGCATTTAATTAGCTGCTTATTGACTTCACGGGTTAAAAGGTTCGATCCCCCGTGGGACACAAATGCCTCTCGACTCAGAACATATCGTTATCACCCACACGCGTTAAAAAGCCAGCTCATCCATTTGTGTGCGTAAAACCACGTTATAGGGCATCGTGGTTAATTTGAGTGTGATGGGGGTTTGTGCAGGTTGGAGAGGTTGCTGGTTTGATTCTCTCACTCGTGAGATATGTAGGTTTAGCTCAGCAGTTAATGTGCAGGTTTACGTCTGTTCTCCTGCAGGAGGAGGAGGAGGAGGAGAGAGGGAGAGAAAACCCAACAGATAGATGAGGAGGAGGCACGTGAAGGGAGGAGATGATGAATCTCAGAGTGTAACGAGGCACGTCTGTTTGTAATTGAAGCAGATGGCTGTAAAAGTTCTCCATCCATCCATCCTTGCTTTTACTCTCCTCTTCTACAACTCCTTTTTATCTCCACCTGCTCATCCCTTTGGTTTTTATTTAAGTTAATCTGGTTGTGTGTTTTATTTCCTTTCTCCCTCCCTGCTTCCTCTGAGCTTTAATCTTCCTCATACTCATCCTTCCTCTTCTTCTCACTGGGAGGGCGATGGTTTCTCCCACACCTGGAAAGGTGAAGGGACAAAGGAAGAGAGTGAATTAAGAAGAGATCTGTTGTTCTTTAGATTTCCTTCCATAACTGAATCTCTGATTGTTTCTTCATCGAAAGCTTCTCCTTCTTCCGGCTCTCTGACCCAGATCTGCAGCTAAACTCTCCATTCGTCTTTCTGCTCGCTGCCCTTTTCTTTTTGTGATTTGAAAATGTCAAATAAACAACAACGCTCAGAATTCACCGAGGTGCGATGGTCTTGCAGCCGAAGAGGCATCAGGCTGAACCACAGGAGAAGTGTGACAGGGAGCGATTGCTTCTCCTGCTCCTGTGAAAGGTGAAGGGAGAACGGAGGTGATGCAAGGAGAAGTAAACATTCAGAATAAATCTGACTCCTTCCACCTGCTCTCCATTCCTCCATCTCCTCTTTGCTCTTTTCTTTTTGTGATTTTGAAAAAGTCACATGAGCAACACGGTCAGAAATCGCTGAGGTTCGATGGTCTTGCAGCTGAAGAGGCTGAACAACAGGAGAAGTGTGACAGGGAGCGATTGCTGCTCCTGCTCCTGGGAAAGGTGAAGGGAGAAAGGAGGCGATGCAAGGAGGAGCATGCAGTCAGAGTAAAATTGTTTCCCAAAATATCAGAATCTCCTTCTCCTCTCAATCTGTCCTTCCTGCTCTCTGACTCAGATCTGCAGCTATCTCTCCATTCGTCTTTCTGCTCTCCTCCTCCTGCTGTTTCCCTTTAGGTTCTCACCTCCTCCTGACTTCCTCACAGATCTCTGCCCTCCTGCTGTACCTGGATCAGAGAGCTGCTGCCTCCTGCTCGCCTCTTTCTTCCTGATTCCTCCTCTTTACGTTCCCCCTCTCCTTCTCTCCGTTTTCTTATGACCACATCACCTATAATCTCTCTCTCTGCATGTTCTCTCCGGCTGCTCTTTTCCTCCTCTCATCTTCCTCTGGTTCTGTTTCTCCTGTTTTCTCGTCTCTGCTGCTGCTTCATCTCGTCCCAGTAAAACAGTTTTGACAGCGTGAGCAGGAACATGCCTTTGTGTGCATGTTCAGTTTGTCGAATAAGAAATTCAGACGCTACAAGTTTAAATATGCAGCCATATGAAAAGCTTTTTAGCTTTCGAATGCAGGATGGATCACAGAGGAAACAGATTAGAAGCTCAGGCTCTGCTGGAGGAACACAAACATTCACTCCGAGCTCTTAATTGGGCTCAATTAGCATGAGTAGCGGAAGTGGTAATGAAAAGAGATCATCACTAAAGAGCCACTGAATCTACATGAGAGGGAAAGAACTCACAGTTTAATGGACTCAGACATCGGCAGTGACTCCTCTGCTGATTGGTTTGTGAGCAGCCGTTTTTTAAAAAGTCTCCAGTTTGACATTTTGTCAACCGCCATCTTGTTATGTAAACCAGATGTAACCATATTTGGAGGAGTGGGGGTGCTCGAGGAAAACTGCACGCCCACCTACAACTGCCACCTGCACCCTATTGGTCGGTACTAGCTGTCAATCACACAGTACTGACTCCCAAATGCATACAGTGCTTTATCATCTATTTGACGCTAGATGGACCATAACTTACAAAAATGAACATCATGCTGTATTGAAGAAGACACAGAACTTTAGATTGAGAGATAAACCCCAAGCAAAATGTTTACTGATGTTATAAATTATTATTTATGATAAATCAAGTAATTTTCTAATAAACTTCTAAAAAAAATCCTTTTTCCACCAGTGGAGTCGCCCTCTGCTGGTCATTCAGGAGACTTCATGTTTTCACTTCTGCATTGGCTTCACTTTCTGGACCTGGAGTCTACGTCCATCTTTTTATACAGATACTTTACGATGACCGAGATCAATGCAGATACTAAGTTTTTCGCAATCTCACGTCTGTCAAGGTGTAAAAGCCTCAAAACAGCAGTTAGACCATCGAACCCAGACGGATATGATTCTGAAGGAGAGGTTCTCCTGTATGATCTCATGCCTTCGTGGGTGGGAAGAGTGAAAGCTCCATCATATCAGAGGTGTAAAACTGATCAATACTGAATATCTAAGATCAATACTGTCCCGATGCATCATCTTTCTATGGGTCCAGATCAGTATTTTCAAGTCGTGACTCTCGTGTTTCCTCTCGTCTTCGTCTGTTTTCTTTCGCTGCCTCGGCTGCTTTGTTCTCCCCGACTCTCTCACCACTCTGCATATCTCGCCCGTCCTGACCCAGCAGCACTCATCATGCACGGACCATAAACCACAGCAGCCTAATAAGTAAAGTCTGCGGAGGTGGAGGGATCTCAGCTGCAGGTTCCAGACTCAGCTTCATGTCTCCACCCCCCCCCCCCCCTTCTGAAGGCTCACTGTTCATTATGGAGCTGGAACATAAGGACAACAAAGTAGGTTTACATATTCTAACGGCCACAGATGACGCAGTGGGTTCATGTGCTGAGATCAGAGGAAGCCAGCGTGTGGAACCTCCACCTGCAGGGTCTGCAGAACCAGTGTGTGCTTAATCGCTTTTAGATTTTAGCAGCATGATAGAGTCACTGTGTGTTCTGAAGCAGCTTCCTGCTCGGAGGTAAATGAATGAAGGCAGGTCGGCTCAGTGTTTACAGAGACTATAACGGTGTCATCCACCTGATGGACTGTAGACACTCACTCCTACAGGGATCTGGAGAATACAGAGGGGAAATAGCTGCCAAAACCCACAAAGAAGAACAGTAAAGTCCCAGATTGTAAAACTAAGAAGAACTAGAGTGTCACTCAGTCGAGAAAATACCTCCACCACGAACAACAGTCCCCTCATGAAACCACATTTTAATCCACTACATTTTGTGACCCCTCACAGGCTCGTCACAAACATGAGTTAAAATGTAAAAAAGGAAAAGGATAATAAAAACACAATAAAGCTAGAATGGCACTCAGTAGAGCTGACCCCCCCCCCCCCCCCCCCCCCCCCCACAACAGGGTCCAACAGTCGCCTCAAATTCAACAGAGCTGCAACAAATCGTTCCCTAAATTCGCTTAATTGCTTTAATCAATTCCTGGAAAATTGATGAAAGTCAGGATTGGACACACAAATAGAACAGATCAAGTACTTCCTGTGAAATTGGTGAAAACCGAAAGTGAAAAAAACTCCTAAAACACTGAAGAAAGTGATGAAAGAATTCATGGATCCATCCCAAAGTTTAACAGGTTCTCCGTCCTCCCACCAAGTTTCTCTGTAATCTACAAAAAACGAGTGCATATAGTTATTTACATAGTTATTAGCGTATATTTATCTACTCAGTACAACTATAAAGCATCTCCCTTGAATTTGGAGTTTAAGCTCATAATCATATTTTGAAAGGTAAACGACCAAAACTCGCTTTTTCAAAAGATCGGCACCTTTTGTAACGATGATGCACTAACACTGAAAAATCACACGCTGACAAATCTTTCATAAACAGCAACAGGGCCTTTTCCTCCAGCCGGAGCAGCGGGGGGGAAAGAGCAGAATTGAATGTTGCCTCAGGGAAAGCTGCTCTCTGAATAAAGCATGTGTCAGTTGTCGCAGACACGAGGCACAGACACGTCAGCCAGCCTCACACTTGTTTGTATGCCCGCACACTCGGCTTTGATAGAACACAGCGAGTTATCACTGGATGTATGGCGGCTGTGCAGAAGGAGTCCAGTGCTAAATATGGCTGCGACTTTTCGAACATCACAGGCTGACGAGATGTGAGAGTCGAGGAGAGAGAGTCTCTCGGTGGATTGTTCCTTTCTGGTGGTTTATTGAAATGAGGCTGTAACCTCTGTGAGTCGTCAGGTTGTAACAGGGGAACAAACTTCAGAAAGTTTGACTGTGAATTCAGAACGGAGGCAGAGGAGAGAAAGAGAGGAAGAGGAACGAGCAGAATCCCTCACACACTGTTTCATTCTGTTACAACCTCATAGAAGTCATTCTTGCAGACGCACAGCTGAACATGAACAACCTGCGGAACATGAATCCACACTTTGGTTCCAGGTTGTGGAATAACTCCACCTGTTAGTGTGGATGCAGCTGGAGACAGAAGCATTTGGATAATGAGAGTCGAAGCTGCCAGATTGAAAGTGAGCCCCTCTGATTATTGTTAGTGTGAGGCTGTGACTGAATGAGACTTTGTTATCGTGCTGATATTTAGTTGGTTTGATAAGAGCCCTTTTAACACAGGGAAAAGTTCTACATCTAGGGGGCGCTAGTGAGGAGCTGGTAATCATCAGCTCAGCCTCCCAGGGCTGAATGGTCGGTGTGTACATGTGATTAATGCATGTACATTGCTCAGCTCAGTGGATTTAAATAAAGTTGGTCCCCGGGTGGTTTCAAAGCAAACATGAGGTCAAAGGTTACGCAGGCCCGTTAATATGAAGATGTAGCTGCCTGCGGTGAAGAGAGACTGGTCTGACCTGCTGCTAAACACCTCACATTGTGGGTTTATTCCCAGTCCACATGTTTATTTAAAGATAGCGGTGGTCACACAGCAGCAGCAGCAGCTCACTTACAATTCACATTAAAGCTCCTCTGTGTGTATTTACACAGGAAGATGAGAGGAAGAAGAAAATGGTGGAATTCTTGTCTGGTTGCGTTTGAAAGAGAATCTGTTAAAGTTAAGTAAACATTGCTTGTAGAGAAACAACTTGCGATTAATTTTGCAAACATAAAAGTCTTATAAAATATATGTAGATTCTAATAAACGGTTTATTTACGACACATTGAATAATCTGCTTTTTAATTTTAATAAAGGGTTTGAAATCAGATACAGTTTAAGAACCATTACAAACTGGAATAAACTTATGTAACAGACTTTAACTAAAATAAAAAAGTTCTGCATTAAAGGAAATGTATCTGACATTTCAAAATCCATCAGAAAAAAAATGGCAAAAAGTGTCTTCAGCTCCTTCAAAGCAATAAATAGTCATTAAAGCCTTTATCCTCCAGAGAGGGAGATCACCTGTTGTTCATCATTCTCTTAGTAATCGTCTCTGCTCACATCATTTGGTTCGGTGCTCTGCCGCCGCCGGGGCCGGAGCCGTTAATCTTCGGTGAACTGAAGGAGCTAAAACACGTCGTGAGAGGTTTGACATTTGTGTTTCCACGATCACAATAACTCAGCGTCTGGGCGACTTACACCAGAACTTCCCCCCCCCCGCTCTGCAGCTTCCAGTTTCAGCCAGTCACCGATTGTCGGCTACTGGTTGTTGAAAACGAGTTAAAGTTACAATCAATACACAAACCTGTCAAAATGACGCACAATCGTATCATTTATTCATAAAGTTCTATCGTCTCTCGTGGGTCCTGTCAGGAATGAAAGAGTTTTCTTTCCCCTGAATCATTAATCACGTCACTCATCATCCATAAATGAAGAATAGATGGTTGCTGTCACTTTCCCAGAACCATCATCTGCAGGTGAACTCTTCATCTTCCTCCTTCGCTCCGTCCCCCAGTGTCACAAGTCTGTTTTTTTTAATCTCCCCTCTGAGCTGCAGTGTGTTTAATCACAGCCTAATGATAGATAATCTCAGGAGCACTAAATGACTTTAATCCCACCCTAATGAGCGATAACACCACCACACTCCAACTGACGCCAGCTCCCTGGTTCCTCCGAGTCCCAGTACGGCCTCAGGGAGAAACGTTAAGAAGCCTGAATCTGAGTTTGAAAAGCTGAGACGTTTTCTCAAATGAGAGCTGCAGAGAAATTCCTTCTGCTTCTTGTCCACCTGTGATTGCAATAAAAACACAAGGCGGCTGATCTCGATTTCTTTATCCCAATCTCGGCCCCCGTGTTTCTGCCGAGTTTCTGAGACGCCGGAGGCTGAAAGACAAACTCAGGGGTTATTACAGACCTCCTTATAAAAAGAGTTGGTCATTTAAACTCTGGGAGCTCCGGTGGGGAATATTAAAGTCGCTTGATTAAACCCCAGAGCTCCCGGAGAATCCCTCATCTCTTCCAGGATTAATCTGGCAAAGAAACCCGCTGAGGACCGAGTGAATTCTGCAGCCGACCTCCGGTTTCTGCAAAGCCCTGTCAAATGGGAATTTATTGCTTATCAATGAGCTGGATGTTTGCACTCAGCAGAACATAAACCTGTGAATATAAACCATCATCTTCTGAATATTCCCTGCAACACTCCCCCCCCCCCCCCCCCCCCCCCACACACACAGTCCTTGATGATCTATAACA
Source organism: Pleuronectes platessa (assembly GCF_947347685.1). Taxonomy (NCBI): domain Eukaryota; kingdom Metazoa; phylum Chordata; class Actinopteri; order Pleuronectiformes; family Pleuronectidae; genus Pleuronectes; species Pleuronectes platessa. The sequence continues at coordinate 2,868,709 of NC_070638.1, forward strand.
GGGCAGCGTCAGTGTGAGCTGGGATGAAGAGAAACGGGAAAAGAGCTGAGTGTAAATCCCCTTCATCTCTCTTCCTTAATGTCATTTATGGAAATGTGTGCAGGCAGAGTGGGATCTGAGGAAGTCGAGGTTACAGAGCCACAGAAAGTCCAGCAGACAGAAATATGGATTCTTTAATAACCCGGGAACGTGAAGTTAAAGAGCCCAGATTCTGATTCTTTCGCTTTTCTATTGTGTGTCATTGCTTTTTGGGGGAATGTGAAAGTTGTAAAGTTACAAAATGAGACATTTCTACCACAGAAAACTGTAAAGATTAGTTTGTTCCTTTCTATAAAGCGTCTATATGTCCCAGAGTAACAAGTAAAATGCCTTCGACTCAAATTACAACTATGACCCTTTAAATCAGAATCAGAATCAGAATCAGAAAGTGTTTATTGCCAAGTAGGTTTACACCTACAATGAGTTTGCTCTGGTTATTGGTGCATACAATGAACATAGAAACATAAAAACATAAAAACACAATAAATACAACACACATAAGAAAAGCAATACAAAGAAACAATATATATTTACTCACTATTTACTTCTTATTTACTCCCTTTTTCTAATATTTATACAAAGTAACATTTATTTAGACATAAACATATCTAAATAAAATATAAATAAAAGATAAAAGATATAAAAAGGGAAGTAAAAAGTGAAATGCAAGATGCAAGACAGTGAACAGTGTCAGATTGCAATATGCAATGTAATGCAGTATAATATAATATAATATAATATAACGTGTTAATTTAACACATCCTTGAGGTGTGGGGGCGGAATAAAAGTCAATGGAAGAACCAATGGGAGCTGAGGACTGCAGTTCATCCTTTTGATATCAGGACCTGCAGGATTTGAAGAATGAAAACATACATCATGTGATTGTCATCGTCGTGGATGATTTGTGTCTTTGATCTCTGGATCCTCGTCGGTCTGCTCATCGTGATCCTCAGTCACGCTCACGTTGAGCGATGAAGCTGCTCCAGCGTTTCTCTTTGTCTCTGTTTCCCGGTTTCTGTTGTGAAGCTTTTTCAAATAGTCTGAGTGGATTTATCTCAGCGCTGAGGGAGACATGAGAAAGAAAAACTTTCACTTTGCTGTAAAGCCAGAATAACTCATGCAGCTTTCAGAGTGTCAGACCTACGTGTGGTTAAAAGCTGGTTTATCTTCAGCCTAACAAGGAGAATGCATGAAGTGTTTTATCCTGAAGAATTATGCAAAACATCGAAAAACACTATTTTGTTTTTATCTCCCGTGTCGTTCATGAGCTTCAGACACATTCCCAATTCCCAGTAAAAACTCCCACTCACCAGTCTGCTGGTTAACTCAGTTTGCTGCTGGGAGCTACTGGAACACGACAGGAGAACATTGTGGGCTGTGACACACTGTGGCTCTGCCGGCGGCCTCACTTACTAAAGATGATGAAGAGCGGACTCTTCATCGAGCCCGACAGAGACAGGTGGTGTTACTGAGCTCCTGTCCTGAATTCAAAGAATCACCTTGAAAGCAAAGTGGCTCCTTAATGTTGCACTTGTGAACTGTGCATTAATTTTGCAAAAGCTAATTGGCTGATTCCTGCATCAGTGCATCAGACATGTTTACCTCACAGCCCGGACTCCAACGTGACCTCTAGCACGCAAACATGGACGCTGATCGCTGCCTCGTGATTCTGTCACTGTCGTGCATTTTTCATGAAGTCAGTTCTCCGTGACCGCAGCTCTGATGAGGAGGAGCAGGGCCGGTCGGTTTGTATCAGAGAGGAGGAGGGAGCGGAGTCAGTGCACAGGGAACATGGAACAAGACAGATCTCAAATCAGAGCAAAGCACTGGGAGGTGAAACAGAACGAAGGAGAGGAGGGTGAGGGACAGGAGAAGGAGGAGGAGGAGGAGGAGGAGGAGCTGGAATATGGAATATATGAGAGGATAAACCTCAGGGCTCAGGAGGGGGGGGGGGGGGGGGGGGGGTTCTGACGACTGAAGTGACACTTTCTGCTGCATTTCCTTATTTTATCCCTCACTGGCTTTCTGCTGTACGTGTCTACAGACCACCATCTGCTCTCTGGATGACATGATTTCACTTTATGAGACAAAGCAGGAGGAGGAGGAGGAGGAGGAGGAGGAGGAGGAGGAGGAGGAGGAGGAGGAGGATGACAGAGTGGACAGCAGGTATGATAGAGGAGGAAAGGACGAGAGAAAAAGGGGAGGACTGAAAGGAATAAAAGTGATCTCAGGAGGGAGAGTAAAAGGGTCAATAGAGGTGGAGAGAGGGGGATGAGGAATGAGAGGAGGAGAAGAAGACACCAGAGGGATGATGGAGATACGCTTTGCTCAGGGAATTTAGCAGCTCCCTCCTGTCGCTTTTCCTGCAGCTTTATTCTCAACTAACTCTTACAATTTCACCCCCTGCTGGCTCTTGAGTGTGTGTTTGTGTGTGTGTCTGTGTGTGTGTGTGGGTTGTCGTGCTCTGCTCTCAGATCCCTGCTGCAAGTTGTGGGTTTTTGCAAGACTGCTCCGGTATTAATATTAATGTCAAGTGATATTTGAAACTTGAGGGAACGGGCCTCGTTCTAAACGGGATTTCCTCTGAACCTCTTCCTAGTTTTATAACTCAATCAATTAAACAAAGATTAAATAACAGTTTTAAAGACAGTATGTGTGTCTTTTCCAGTTTAATGAGAGCATAAGATGAAGATACTAAAATGCTTTTCCTTCGTCAAGTTGTAACTTCTCATGCCAGTATCCATAAACAGTGAAGAAGTCAGATCCCCACCTGCTGCATTCGTCTACTTGTCTATTTCCTAATATAAATATCTAGATGTGTGCATGTGGCTCACACAGCTCCAGAGAACTTCATCTTATCGGCTTCACACTTGGCGTCTTTCCCTGCAGGTCACTTACACGGTTTCAGAAAGAAAAGCTGCAACCGGCATCACCAGGGGACAAACACACACAGCCCACTCCAAATCAGAATCACTCGAATGTGATCGGATCTCTGTGGGTACAAGTGTTTACAATTTGCCTCCTTCAAAACCTGTTCACATCATTTCTGTGAAGCTTGGCTTGTGTGTCGCTCGGGGCCCGAATGAAATCCACTGGGGACTCGGAAAAGGTTCTGCATTCTGAACCTCACTGCAGTTTGAGGGAACAGGAGAACAGCTCCTGGTGCAGCAGTGGGGACGAGGCACTCAGTCAGGAAACTAAGCAAACTTCTACTTATGTGTGTTAAATATACAGGTTTGTTTTATGGACCCATCTGAGCTGCTGACCTGGTGAATCCGGTGTTTATTTCCCTGTGGTAGACCGACTACAGGGACGTATATATAAGACTCTGACACTAAGCTGCAGCATCAGTGCAGGAGGTGATTACAGAGCACGTCTGTGAACACACAGAGCTGCTGTGGATCTGGAACTCTGTGTTTCATCATGATATGAAGTTTCTCTCTCTAAAAGCAGCTCGGTTAGAAAACGGTAAAGTTTAGATTCTTCAGAAGTTACCGTCGTTTCTCTCTGGGGTTCCTGCTCAAGGGCAGGAAAAACGAATGTGCGTGATTCTGGTGCAGAACAATTTTATTCAGGCAATAGAATGTCCTTTTTGAGGGCTTCCCCATGCTCCAAAAAGTTTTAAAGTTTGCAGTAAATTAGAAAGTGGTGAAAATGTACGTATTCTGGAGTATTCGGAAATGGGCGTGGCAAAATGCCTCAACAGCGCCACCTGGAATGCAGCTCCTAGGTTTCCACTTAATGGATTTTCACCAAAATCAGGATACAGGTGTATCGTGTCTAATCATAGAAAAAAGCCTCAAGGAGCATTATGAAAAACGCAAAAGGATCTCTGGCATAAGTAGTTCAATCAACTCCAAACTAAACTTGTAAGTCTAGTTATTATTATGACCTACTTATATTAGAATTTAAACTTTACATCTCATTTAATTATTATCACTTATTAAGCTCCTCAAGGTCCAATGATCAATATTTTTTATTAACAATGATTTACAGTTGGTCCACGACCCCCTTGGGGTCTTCAGAGGTACTGCAGTGGGGACTTGAAATTGCTGTCATCAAAGTTTTTATTTTTCAAAAAGCTGAAATATGTCATTGTCACACACGATTGGCTCATGGTTAAACGGTGTAGATGATGGATGGAGGGACTAACTAACCAGAAGTTTGTGTTATAACACTTCAAGGGATTTATAAACACGTTGAAAATATACTGAGGCGAACAGGAGAAAATAATGGATTCAGGAACACTGTTGACATGTATTTATTATATTACAATCACCAGGACACAGGCAGAACTACACCAGACCACTGTGTCATTAAAATCAGACTTTCATTTGACCCAAACCACAGGAGACGATTTCCCGCTTTAATCGGGGTCTTCTATTGTGGCGCTGGAGGCTTTGGGGCGGTGCAGAGCTCGGAGGCCTCTCCCAGAGTGACGGGCCCCTGAAGCAGCCTTTCCACCGGGCCGCCTGTCACTCTGCGTCATCTCTCTCTGCAACTGACTGCTCAGTCGACACCAGGAGAGCACTGGAAGAACCTGCAGCCTCACAGAGAGAAGCTGCTTAGATCTCTCCAGAGCAGCACAGGAACTTACGGAAACGTTTGAACACAGATTTCTTCTTTGCTTTGATTTTCTGCAACTCAATCAGCTGATTCTCCATGATCTCTTTCTCCTGCTTTTCCCTACATTTCTCCACAAACAGACCGGCAGCAGCCTGTTTGGCGGCCCTGAGGGACTCCTGGAGGTCGAGCTTTTCCTTGTTCCACAGGCTCCTCTCTGCCTCCAGCTCTTCCTTGGACCTGCTCAGTTCTGCTCTGAGGCTGGAGGTCACCTGCAGCTGCTCCTCTTGACGTCGGGACTCGTCACGCTCCCACTGGCTTCGTGCTTGTTCGGTTTCTTTTACAGCCTGGGCCAGTTTAGATCTGATTTTGGAGATCTTCTCTTCTTGTTCGTCCACAGCCTGTGTGGCGGCCCTGAGGATCTCTTGGAGGTCGAGCTTGTCCTTGTTCCACAGGCTCCTCTCTGCCTCCAGCTCTTCCTTGGACCTGGACAGTTCAGCTCTGAGGCTGGAGGTCACCTGCAGCTGTTCCTCTTGACGTCGGGACTCGTCACGCTCCCACTGGCTTTGTAGCTTTGCAGCCCGTGTGGCGGCCCTGAGGGACTCCTGGAGCTGGAGCTTTTCCTTATACCACTGGCTCCTCTCTGCCTCCAGCTCTTCCTTGGACCTGGACAGTTCAGCTCTGAGGCTGGAGGTCACCTGCAGCTGTTCCTCTTGACGTCGGGACTCGTCACGCTCCCACTGGCTTTGTAGCTTTGCAGCCTGCGTGGCGGCCCTGAGGGACTCCTGGAGCTCCAGCTTTTCCTTGTTCCACTGGCTCCTCTCTGCCTCCAGCTCTTCCTTGGACCTGCTCACTTCTGCTCTGAGGCTGGAGGTCACCTGCAGCTGTTCCTCTTGACATTGGGACTCGCCACGCTCCCACTGGCTTTGTAGCTTTGCAGCCCGTGTGGCGGCCCTGAGGGACTCCTGGAGCTGGAGCTTTTCCTTATACCACTGGCTCCTCTCTGCCTCCAGCTCCTCCTGGGATCTGGTCAGTGCTGCTTTGAGGCGTGACTCCACCCACTGCCTCTTTCCATTCTCAGCAGTGAGACACCGCTCTAGCTGATAATTTTTTAGGACAATATCCCTTTGCCTCGCTTCAGCCTCAATTGACCATTCACGCATTTGCTTTAGCTTGTAGACAAAGTAACTGTTATCATGTAGCAGATGAGCTATTTCCTGGTTCTTCTCGCCCAAGATCCGATTGAACTCCACCTCAGGTATTAAGATCATGGGCTGTTTACCCGTGGAATTACCATTGTTGCATGTTACCATTGTGTCAGCTGTTTGGCTGGAAATCTCTTCAGGAGCAATCTTCCTGCAATCTTCGATCATTGTGTTTTCCATTTGGTCACCGGACTCTGGGATCTTTTGCTTTACTTTTGGATTTGAATGTTGCAGTTTCTTTGGGATGAAAGTTTTACTGAGTTTTGTGTTGATTCTTCTGCTGCTTCTCTGCTGAGATTTGTATTCCTACTTGTAATTCTGCTGCCTCTGCGTTTGCATTAACAGGTAAGGTCTATGTGTGGGGTAGACACTAGGATCTCCTCCTCTTTAATCTCATTTGATCTAAGACAAAGCCACTGGACCAAAAGGGAGAACTGCCTTTGACCAAAGGCAGACAAAAGGCAGTTCCTGTGAACTAAGGTCAAAGGCACAATAACTTTAAAATAAAACAGAAATATCTTTGTATCTAAGGATTCTATTGAAATTGGTATTTGTATAGCCTATATTCACAAATCACAATTTGTATCATAGGTCTTAACAAGGTGTGACATCATCAGTCCTTCACCCTCAACAGGAGTAAAACTCCTCTTAACAGGGGGAATAACATGTAGAAACCTCTGAAGGAGCCACATGGATCCTAGGACGGACACAATGATAAATAAACAAAACATAATAAAAAAGTCTGATAGAGATCATTCAATCAGCAGTAACACAATCCTTCTTCCTCTAAATATCAGCGATCGTAGGGAACCTGTGTAATGAGTTGTAGTGGAAAATATAGTAAAACTGATCAATTCATACAAAATTCAAGAATGTTGCATTAAATATGACATCATGCTTTAGATCTTCAGCACCAACAACTATGACTGACTTCATGTTATGTTTTCAAAAGAGACTTTAGAAGACACCAGAGAATTACATATGACAAACACTTGATGTCCGTTACATCTGAGAAGTTATGGTGAAATTAGGAAATTATTCCCATGTTTCAGGTAAACAAAACAGAAACGTAAAAAACTGAAAACTGACAAACACACAAATGGCAACAAAATATGACCACCTCAGTGGAGGTAAACAAAAATAAAGGTAACATTGTTTTGGGATTTTCTGACAACCGTTGGTCCAGTCAACTTTGTGAGTGTATTACTGAGCAATAAAGAAAGTGTAATGAAGACTGAAGTAGTTTGTTTTAAAGATCAAGGGACAAATAGGCTTTGAGTTAAGATCGACTGGAGATTCTAGTTTTTTCTTATAACATTTTTGTGTATTTTTCATAGACAATATTTTTAGAGGTTGCATCTTACAAGTGTGGGCGGAAACTCAAGCACTAAGAGGAAACAGACACAGGAGAACACGTAGCCTCACAAAAAGGAGAAGCTGCTGGTTAAAAAATCACTGACTAGCGCCCCCTGAAGGGCAGCCCCGGCACTACGATTGCCCTACATCTACAAAAATCTTTAGGGACACGTGTCTTTTCATGACAAAGAAATATGTCTCTTGGATTGATATGCTAGACCAAACAGGAAGCCTGCCATTTTAGATTTGGTGGCCATTTTGGCCAGTTTCTACAATTTTACTCTGATGAACTTGTCGTAGGCCTTTCATCAGATCAACTTCAACTTCTGGGAATGTCACCTAAACAAGATGGAGATATAAACTGACTCTGTATATTTGATTTCATCACACCGTGGGACCGTGGTGTGGCGTAGCATTTTGATGACACGCCATCAAAACACAAGCTTCTGTATCTCTGGCATAAGTGGTTCAATCAACTCCAAACTAGACATGTAAGTCTAGTTAGTATTATTACCTACTTATATTAGAATTTAAACTTTACATCTCATTTAATTATTATCACTTATTAAGCTCCTCAAGGTCCATTGATCAATATTTTTTATTAACAATGATTTACAGTTGGTCCACGACCCCCTTGGGGTCTTCAGAGGTACTGCAGTGGGGACGTGAAATAACTGTCATCAAAGTTTTTATAAAAAAAAAGCTCAAATACGTCATTGTCACACACGATTGGCTCATGGTTAAAAGGTGTAGATGATGGATGGAGGGACTAACGAACCAGAAGTTTGTGTTATAACACTTCAAGGGATTTATAAACACGTTGAAAATATACTGAGGCGAACAGGAGAAAATACTCTATTCAGAAACACTGTTGACATGTATTTATTATATTACAATCACCAGGACACAGGCAGAACTACACCAGACCCCTGTGTCATTAAAATCAGACTTTCATTTCACCCAAACCACAGGAGACGATTTCCCACTTCAATCGGGGTCTTCTATTGTGGCGCTGGAGGCTTTCGGGCGGTGCAGAGCTCGGAGGCCTCTCCCAGAGTGACGGGCCCCTGAAGCAGCCTTTCCACCGGGCCGCCTGTCACTCTGCGTCATCTCTCTCTGCAACTGACTGCTCAGTCGACACCAGGAGAGCACTGGAAGAACCTGTAGCCTCACAGAGAGAAGCTGCTTAGATCTCTCCAGAGCAGCACAGGAACTTACGGAAACGTTTGAACACAGATTTCTTCTTTGCTTTGATTTTCTGCAACTCAATCAGCTGATTCTCCATGATCTCTTTCTCCTGCTTTTCCCTACATTTCTCCACAAACAGACCGGCAGCAGCCTGTTTGGCGGCCCTGAGGGACTCCTGGAGGTCGAGCTTTTCCTTGTTCCACAGGCTCCTCTCTGCCTCCAGCTCTTCCTTGGACCTGCTCAGTTCTGCTCTGAGGCTGGAGGTCACCTGCAGCTGCTCCTCTTGACGTCGGGTCTCGTCACGCTCCCACTGGCTTCGTGCTTGTTCGGTTTCTTTTACAGCCTGGGCCAGTGTAGATCTGATTTTGGAGATCTTCTCTTCTTGTTCGTCCACAGCCTGTGTGGCGGCCCTGAGGATCTCTTGGAGGTCGAGCTTGTCCTTGTTCCACAGGCTCCTCTCTGCCTCCAGCTCTTCCTTGGACCTGGACAGTTCAGCTCTGAGGCTGGAGGTCACCTGCAGCTGTTTCTCTTGACGTCGGGACTCGTCACGCTCCCACTGGCTTTGTAGCTTTGCAGCCTGTTTGGCGGCCCTGAGGGACTCCTGGAGCTGGAGCTTTTCCTTATACCACTGGCTCCTCTCTGCCTCCAGCTCTTCCTTGGACCTGGACAGTTCAGCTCTGAGGCTGGAGGTCACCTGCAGCTGTTCCTCTTGACGTCGGGACTCGTCACGCTCCCACTGGCTTTGTAGCTTTGCAGCCTGTTTGGCGGCCCTGAGGGACTCCTGGAGCTGGAGCTTTTCCTTATACCACTGGCTCCTCTCTGCCTCCAGCTCTTCCTTGGACCTGGACAGTTCAGCTCTGAGGCTGGAGGTCACCTGCAGCTGTTCCTCTTGACGTCGGGACTCGTCACGCTCCCACTGGCTTTGTAGCTTTGCAGCCTGCGTGGCGGCCCTGAGGGACTCCTGGAGCTCCAGCTTTTCCTTGTTCCACTGGCTCCTCTCTGCCTCCAGCTCTTCCTTGGACCTGCTCACTTCTGCTCTGAGGCTGGAGGTCACCTGCAGCTGTTCCTCTTGACATTGGGACTCGCCACGCTCCCACTGGCTTTGTAGCTTTGCAGCCTGTGTGGCGGCCCTGAGGGACTCCTGGAGCTGGAGCTTTTCCTTATACCACTGGCTCCTCTCTGCCTCCAGCTCCTCCTGGGATCTGGTCAGTGCTGCTTTGAGGCGTGACTCCACCCACAGCCTCTTTCCATTCTCAGCAGTGAGACACCGCTCTAGCTGATCATTTTTTAGGACAATAGCTCTTTGCCTTGCTTCAGCCTCAATTGACCATTCATGCATTTGCTTTAGCTTGTAGACAAAGTAACTGTTATCATGTAGCAGATGAGCTATTTCCTGGTTCTTCTCGCCCAAGATCCGATTGAACTCCACCTCAGGTATTAAGATCATGGGCTGTTTACCCGTGGAATTACCATTGTTGCATGTTACCATTGTGTCAGCTGTTTGGCTGGAAATCTCTTCAGGAGCAATCTTCCTGCAATCTTCGATCATTGTGTTTTCCATTTGGTCACTGGACTCTGGGATCTTTTGCTTTACTTTTGGATTTGAATGTTGCAGTTTCTTTGGGATGAAAGTTTTACTGAGTTTTGTGCTGATTCTTCTGCTGCTTCTCTGCTGAGATTTGTATTCCTACTTGTAATTCTGCTGCCACTGCGTTTGCATTAACAGGTAAGGTCTATGTGTGGGGTAGACACTAGGATCTCCTCCTCTTTAATCTCATTTGATCTAAGACAAAGCCACTGGACCAAAAGGGAGAACTGCCTTTGACCAAAGGCAGACAAAAGGCAGTTCCTGTGAACTAAGGTCAAAGGCACAATAACTTTAAAATAAAACAGAAATATCTTTGTATCTAAGGATTCTATTGAAATTGGTATTTGTATAGCCTATATTCACAAATCACAATTTGTATCATAGGTCTTAACAAGGTGTGACATCATCTGTCCTTCATCCTCAACAGGAGTAAAACTCCTCTTAACAGGGGAATAACATGTAGAAACCTCTGAAGGAGCCACATGGATCCTAGGACGGACACAATGATAAATAAACAAAACATAATAAAAAAGTCTGATAGAGATCATTCAATCAGCAGTAACACAATCCTTCTTCCTCTAAATATCAGCGATCGTAGGGAACCTGTGTAATGAGTTGTAGTGGAAAATATAGTAAAACTGATCAATTCATACAAAATTCAAGAATGTTGCATTAAATATGTCATCATGCTTTAGATCTTCAGCACCAACAACTATGACCGACTTCATGTTATGTTTTCAAAAGAGACTTTAGAAGACACCAGAGAATTACATATGACAAACACTTGATGTCCGTTACATCTGAGAAGTTATGGTGAAATTAGGAAATTATTCCCATGTTTCAGGTAAAGGCAAAACAGAAATGTAAAAAACTGAAAACTGACAAACACACAAATGGCAACAAAATATGACCACCTCAGTGGAGGTAAACAAAAATAAAGGTAACATTGTTTTGGGATTTTCTGACAACCGTCGGTCCAGTCAACTTTGTGAGTGTATTACTGAGCAGTGTTGGGCAAGTTACTGAAAATTAATACTTAGTTATATAGTTACTAGTTACTTCTTTTAAAAGTAATTGAGTTACTTCACCAGTTACTGTTCATCAAAAGTAATTAGTTACTAGGGAAAGTAACTTTTATGTCTGCTTTTTAAATGTAATGAATATGAACAGTACTGAACAGTCAAACACAATAAACATATTTTTTAGACCTATTTATTGTAAACAACAGGGTAACAGGCCTTCAAATCAAGAAGTAGTACAAAAGTCCAGTTTTAAAACTTAACTTAATACAAAATAACTGTCTCAGTCATTTAACAGTGTTTTTTTTTTTATCACATTAGGCCCAATGAAATAAAAGTGATTGGCCTACAGTAATAACACTTATTAAAAGAGAAAACAAAGGTGCCTTGAGGTGCTGCATATAATTTAATATATGATTTAACAAAAGGTTAACAAAATGGTTGAACAAACATGGCTCATAAGGCAAAGCTAAATAGAGATAAGAGACCAGATACTCAACAAATGTTAAAATGGGCTAAGGTCTCATCTCTCACCTCTGACCAGTAGCCACAAGGTACAACAAGTGGTTTGCTAGCTCTCAAACCACTTGTTGTACCTCAAGAGGAGAAGCTTCTCAAACTTTTGGTCTGAGAGCCTATTCCTCTTAGGAGAGAGAATCAGGTTCCCAAGGCTAAAGAGTCTTTCCATCGGGGCACTGGATGGAGTGGCTGCATTATATTTAAGTGATACTTTCTTTATTATGGGAAACTGATTCAGAGCGTCCATCCCTGTGGCTACTGTTTTAAAGTAATCAGCTACTTCATTTTCAACAGAGACATAGGCATCCTGCTCAGTCTCATCAAAGCTAAAGAAATCATCCTCTTTGGTAGATGGCCGACGCTGTGTTGTTGGGGTTTCCCCTGGGTGCTCATCCTGCTCTGGGACATATTTTCTGCATTCTGCTACTAGACTTGCTTTTACCAGGTCCTTCCTCTCCTGGTCACGCAGCCAACGTAACTTGAACTTGGGTAGGGTTGCAGCAGCCAGTAGAGCATCATTATCCTCAAGAACACGTGCAAATCTTGTTTTGATTGCCTGAAATACATGACACAAAAGACATAACAAGAGTATCAAAACAAGTCTTAAAAACAAGTGTTTTTTACAATATGCGTATTTGGCATATAGCATAAATCTGACTACAGAGCAGTCACTATTACATTGACCTGCACTTATAAATACGTCACATTATCTAGACACAAATAAATGCAACTGAGCCATTGATGGGATAAATATACATGCAAAATAAAATAGCAGCTCTTACCTGAACAATTGCCTCTGGTAGGCCATCAAGGATTGCAAGGTGTTTTTTTAATTCCAGAGTCCTAGACATCAATGTCTCCAGAGTCGGCAAGAGTGTTCCGTAAAAACAATTGTCCTCTCCTTGCAGAATGTCAAGAGCCAGGGTGAGTGGCTTCATCACAACACAATACTCTTTAAGGACCTGATGTTCCCTTTCACTGATGCATTTCATCTGAAGTTGGGAGGATATTGAATTCAATTCGGCCACAGGTATATCAGAAATTCGAGCTACCGCATCATAGAACGAATTCCACCTGGTGGTGCAAGGTACAAGCAGCTTCTTAGCAATAACATCGTTGACAATCTCCGAAGCCACCGTTGACCGACTTGCCTTGTTCCACAGCCCTGTGCATTTTGTGATAGCATTTCTGTAGATAGATTTCGTTTCCATCTTTGACATTAGCCACTTATCGACATCAGTGCATGAGATGAGGTTCAATGTGTGCGATGCGCATCTGTAATGCGGGGGTAAAACCACGTCATTGACATCGACAACATTATCTAGCATATCCCCAATGTTTGTAAAAGTGGCCTCATCCTCCTCCAAATGATCTTCAGTGTCTGACTCAGGTGGCTGGTACATTTGAAACGCCTTGACAAAATTAGAGCCATTGTCAGTAACCGTTGCTGTCATTTTGAAAGATAGGCCATAGGATGAGTGGATGTTGTCTATTTCGGTTGCATAATGTCATACGTATGTCGGCCCTTGAATCTCTGGCATGCCAGGGCTGATTTCCCACGTAGCATGTTGTTCGGATTAATCCAGTGTGCAGTTACACCTAAGAAGCTTTTATTGTAAGCAGTCCAGATGTCTGCTGTGGTAGAGACATGTTGTAAATCCTCAAATGTTTTTTTTAGCTCGACCGGCATTTTCTCATATTCTCTGTCTAAATAGCTGGAAAACGTCGTCCTGCACATTTGCCTGGTCCCTGAGCCTCCATTTATCACTGGAATTTTGCTTATTAGTTGCCTGAAGGCAACTGACTCGACAGTTGACAGAGGATGCATGTCATCGACAACATACCTAGAAATTAATTTATTCAGCTCTGCCTGGCTTATCGGCTGCACTGCAGTCCCTGTAAAGTCTAGCCTTGGTTGTTTGCATGCAGTTGCGCCTTCAGCATTCGTAGGGCTGGGGTCTTTAGCTACTAGCTTTGTCGAAGCGTGTTGTTTCAACAGGTGCTTCATAAGATTTGAATTGATATTCTTAGATGTGGATAGCTTATTTCCACCTGCACATAATTTACAACTCACCACTACATTTATGTCTTTAATCTCGACGAGCGAAAAGTAATGTCCATACTTCCAGGAGAGAAAGCTAATTCTATCCGCACCGGCCATGATGTGGTTTAATGCTCATTGATTGATTCGAGCTCTCACGGAGCGGACAGATTTAATAGACACACCTAATCTCTCGCTTCCGCTCCGACCGTGAGACATAAACACCTGCCGTACAGCTGCGTCTTCATGACGGTAACAGCAGGAAACGACAGGACGTCAGCTGTACGGTTTCCCTACCTTACAGACGGTTTATCCTCGTTTAACGCCCCTCGCCGAGCGGAATGAGGTACGAAGCTGGTTTAAGTCCCTTTGCTACATGTACCGCGGAACGGGAGTCGCTGTCACGTTAACCTGTCAAACTTGCCTACCGCGGTTCTTTGTTTAGCTGATTTTAAGGTGTTTTAACGGTTGTATTTGTATTTTTGTAAATGTTTGTTTACTTGTTGTCTTCTAGTTTTACGGTGTTTTCTACGGCGCCTCGATGTGATGTTTAAATAAAGAGCCGTGACTCATCACCAGTCACGGCAAGTGTTCATTTTTCACAAAAGAGAGTAACGCGAGTAACGAACTCATTTAAATTTCAGTAATTGTCAGGGTTCCCACGGTACCTGGAAACCATGGAAAACATGGAATTTATTTTTTCATTTTCCAGGTTTGGAAAAGTCATGGAAACTGAGCAAAAGTGAACACTTACATGGAAATGAAACAGTTATCCTGGAAAATTGTATTGGATGATGTGTAAAATAGTAATAAAATGAAACTATTGAGCACAGAATTAAGATAAGTTTATAAAAACCCTTTACATGTGAACAGCTCTTACTGTAGATAGAAATGGATGATCCCATGTTGTAGAACATGCTCTTGGCATCCTATCTGGTGTATTGGATGTTGGAATTTGATGAGGCAACCTGGTGATATGGACTTTAAAAGTATAGTTTCGGATTGGTGGACTTCGGGAATAATAACCGAGAAACATTACTCGCGATCTCAATAGATGGGTCAAATACATGCATTTCCCAGCCAACACGGGAGCCTTGACATCTACAGTGAAACTTCTTATGCAAGTTTATCCTCAAATGTAAGAAGCTGTGTTTCAACTGTGTGATAAACCTGGGTTTATCAACGTTAGTTAGTAACCGGTGCAATCTTGCTAGCTAGCGAGCTGCAACTTGCTAGCTTCAACTTACACTAGAATTGTTGACGTAATTTTTACCTTGCTTTTAAAATACTAGAACTATGTTCGATCCCCATATGTATTTCACTCACTGACTTTTCCTAAAACCGTGTTATTCACCACATTTAGGGGAGTTTGTTTTGAATTTGGATTCATTAATGATGGTTAGCAAGCACATGCAGTGCAATCTTGCTAGCCAACATTCAGCTTGCTAACTAACTAGCTAGTGTTGGCTAGCTTGCGTTGCTAGCTAACTACCAATACATTTTCACATTAGGCTGTGACATTACTTCTATACTAGTTGACATGACCAGTCTAGTCTTGACACATTTTGTAACATTCATTCTTTTATCTACTTTTAGCTATTTTGTGATTTTTCGTTTTTTCTTTAAAAAATGATACTACTAAATAGGAACATTTGGGGTGAGACATTTTTGAGGTTGCTGTACTGAGGAACCACAGGGGAACCAGCCTTATGTTTTTCCTTTTAGGTTCATTAGTTTGATTTACAAAAGCTTTTACAGAGTAAGAGTAGGCATATTACCTCTTCTACGTAAGACTCATAATCTCAAATGTGTGATGCATTACAGGAGTGAGTGACAATGACACGCTGTAGATTCAGGATGAGGAAGAGAAGAGGGGAGAAGATGAAAGAGGAGGATACAAGAGTAGAGGATGACAGAGGAAAAGGGAGAAGAGTGGAGAGGAGTTGAGAAGAGTAGGAAGAGAAGACAGGAGCGGATACGAGAGGGGAGGTGTGGAGAGAAGAGGACAGGATAAGATAGGAGAGGAGTGGAAGAGAGAACAAATATCAATCCCAATGCTCATGTGTCTCAAAGTTCCCGTTCAATAAATTGTTGTTCATCTACAGATTGTTGCATTATTTCATGCATTGATATATCAATAAGACATAATCTCTAAGCATTTACAATGTAGTAGTGATGTGTCGGTCGTGAACGATTCTTTCGTTTTGAACGAATCCTTACAAGGACTCGGGAGTAACGAGTCCTCTCAAAGAGAGATTCGTTCATTTTCTCGTGGCCGCGCATCGGGACTGTTGCATAGGCTGATGCAGGTCACGTGAAAAAGGATCCAAAGACTCGTATCCGGCAGATGAACGAATCACTGATCTGAAGACTCTGTTGGCAGAAGAACGAAACACTGATCTGAAGACACGGTCGGGAGGTGAACGATTCGTTCATCTGCCGGGTACGAGTCTTTGGATCATTTTCCACGTGACCTCCATAGGCTCAGAAAAGGAAACAGTTACCTCATTCCCTTTCGCGTGTTAAAAAGCAGCCATGACTGACCGCTTTTGTGTGGCAGATCATTTTTCTTTAAGAAAACCTCCTCTATTATATACAGTAAAACATGACAGTTTGTATGGTTTTAAATTGTAATTTATTGTCACACTGGCATTTAATTATCACAGGAAATAATTACACTGCGCTAAAACGGAAGTGTAAATGTAAAGTAAAAATAACAAAACCAGTCATTATGACTTGTGAATAGGGCTGAACGATTTGGGGAAATAATCTAATTGCGACCCCCCCCCCCCCCCCCCCCCCCCCCCAAATATTGCGATTAAGATTTTAATATGCGATTCTTTTATTTTATCCTCTCTTTCCCCCCAAAAAAAACGTAATGAATGATTTAAATATGACCAACAGAATATTAGATACTGTACAATATTCTTTCCCACATTTTTATTTAACTGCTCATTACAGAAACAAGAATAACAAATCGGTGTGCATTTAAGTAATTTAATCAAAGTCATTTTAAGTATAAACCCAAGGCATGCACTTTATAAAACCTGTGTGCAAATTTACCATCTTGAGAATTTTTTTTTTTTAAATATAGGTGTCTCAATACTCTCAAGTCAGTAACATTTCCAGTGTTGGGAAGGATACTTTCAAAACGTATTCCGTTACAGAATGCAGAATACATGCCCAAAAATTTAATCTGTAACGTATTCCGTTACATTAACTAATCTGAGTAACATATTCTGAATACTTGGATTACTTCCACATTGAATTGCATTTTATAAGTGTAGGAATGCGGCGTTGTTATAGTCAGTGGAGCAGCAGCAGTTTAAGCTCTGTGTCCGCGGCTGCGGCGGGCCAGCTGGATGCGCTGGAAGGGCAGCTTGCGGATCAGATTGCTCCGTAGATTCCCGTTCATGTCCGGTTGGACGTGCAGCGGTATGGAGGCTCCGGGCCTCAGCAGGAACACCCCCATGCTGAACACCTCCGTCTCGCAGATGTGCATGTAGGCTCCGTCCGCCGCCCGCACCGCGGTCACCGGCGAGATGAGCTCGCTCTGTGTGGCCGACAAGTCGGCCAAAGACTCTGTGGGCAGATTAACAAATCATTGAACCGAAAACACGGTCGGGAGTTGAACGATTCGTTCATCTGCCGGGTACTTTGGATCTTTTGCCCCCCCCCCCCCGTTGAAACGAACGAATGACTCAAAAAGAGATTCGTTCATTTTACTGAACGAGATTCAAAGAACCGACACGGTAAAAAGATCCGAACTTCCCATCACTACAATGTAGACTTGACTGGCACATCTTTTAAATCAAGTTAGTAGTCAGGTGTCCTAGGGGGTTGTGTTTGTGAGGGGAGGGGGGCGCGGAAAGCTTCAGGGGCCTATAGATCATTACTTAATATGGTACCTGGAAAATCAGGAGGTAGCATGGAATTTTTTTTTAAGGCAAGCGTGGGAACCCTGTGTTGGGGTTTCCCCTGGGTGCTCATCCTGCTCTGGGACATATTTTCTGCATTCTGCTACTAGACTTGCTTTTACCAGGTCCTTCCTCTCCTGGTCACGCAGCCAACGTAACTTGAACTTGGGTAGGGTTGCAGCAGCCAGTAGAGCATCATTATCCTCAAGAACACGTGCAAATCTTGTTTTGATTGCCTGAAATACATGACACAAAAGACATAACATGAGTATCAAAACAAGTCTTAAAAACAAGTGTTTTTTACAATATGCGTATTTGGCATATAGCATAAATCTGACTACAGAGCAGTCACTATTACATTGACCTGCACTTATAAATACGTCACATTATCTAGACACAAATAAATGCAACTGAGCCATTGATTGGATAAATATAAATGCAAAATAAAATAGCAGCTCTTACCTGAACAATTGCCTCTGGTAGGCCATCAAGGATTGCAAGGGTTTTTTTTAATTCCAGAGTCCTAGACATCAATGTCTCCAGAGTCGGCAAGAGTGTTCCGTAAAAACAATTGTCCTCTCCTTGCAGAATGTCAAGAGCCAGAGTGAGTGGCTTCATCACAACACAATACTCTTTAAGGACCTGATGTTCCCTTTCACTGATGCATTTCATCTGAAGTTGGGAGGATATTGAATTCAATTCGGCCACAGGTATATCAGAAATTCGAGCTACCGCATCATAGAACGAATTCCACCCGGTGGTGCAAGGTACAAGCAGCTTCTTAGCAATAACATCGTTGACAATCTCCGAAGCCACCGTTGACCGACTTGCCTTGTTCCACAGCCCTGCGCATTTTGTGATAGCATTTCTGTAGATAGATTTCGTTTCCATCTTTGACATTAGCCACTTATCGACATCAGTGCATGAGATGAGGTTCAATGTGTGCGATGCGCATCTGTAATGCGGGGGTAAAACCACGTCATTGACATCGACAACATTATCTAGCATATCCCCAATGTTTGTAAAAGTCGCCTCATCCTCCTCCAAATGATCTTCAGTGTCTGACTCAGGTGGCTGGTACATTTGAAACGCCTTGACAAAATTAGAGCCATTGTCAGTAACCGTTGCTGTCATTTTGAAAGATAGGCCATAGGATGAGTGGATGTTGTCTATTTCGGTTGCAATAATGTCATACGTATGTCGGCCCTTGAATCTCTGGCATGCCAGGGCTGATTTCCCACGTAGCATGTTGTTCGGATCAATCCAGTGTGCAGTTACACCTAAGAAGCTTTTATTGTAAGCAGTCCAGATGTCTGCTGTGGTAGAGACATGTTGTAAATCCTCAAATGGTTTTTTTAGCTCGATCGGCATTTTCTCATATTCTCTGTCTAAATAGCTGGAAAACGTCTTCCTGCACATTTGCCTGGTCCCTGAGCCTCCATTTATCACTGGAATTTTGCTTATTAGTTGCCTGAAGGCAACTGACTCGACAGTTGACAGAGGATGCATGTCATCGACAACATACCTAGAAATCTATTTATTCAGCTCTGCCTGACTTATCGGCTGCACTGCAGTCCCTGTGAAGTCTAGCCTTGGTTGTTTGCATGCAGTTGCGCCTTCAGCATTCGTAGGGCTGGGGTCTTTAGCTACTAGCTTTGTCGAAGCGTGTTGTTTCAACAGGTGCTTCATAAGATTTGAATTGATATTCTTAGATGTGGATAGCTTATTTCCACCTGCACATAATTTACAACTCACCACTACATTTATGTCTTTAATCTCGACGAGCGAAAAGTAATGTCCATACTTCCAGGAGAGAAAGCTAATTCTATCCGCACCGGCCATGATGTGGTTTAATGCTCATTGATTGATTCGAGCTCTCACGGAGCGGACAGATTTAATAGACACACCTAATCTCTCGCTTCCGCTCCGACCGTGAGACATAAACACCTGCCGTACAGCTGCGTCTTCATGACGGTAACAGCAGGAAACGACAGGACGTCAGCTGTACGGTTTCCCTACCTTACGGACGGTTTATCCTCGTTTAACGCCCCTCGCCGAGCGGAATGAGGTACGAAGCTGGTTTAAGTCCCTTTGCTACATGTACCGCGGAACGGGAGTCGCTGTCACGTTAACCTGTCAAACTTGCCTACCGCGGTTCTTTGTTTAGCTGATTTTAAGGTGTTTTAACGGTTGTATTTGTATTTTTGTAAATGTTTGTTTACTTGTTGTCTTCTAGTTTTACGGTGTTTTCTACGGCGCCTCGATGTGATGTTTAAATAAAGAGCCGTGACTCATCACCAGTCACGGCAAGTGTTCATTTTTCACAAAAGAGAGTAACGCGAGTAACGAACTCATTTAAATTTCAGTAATTGTAACTGCGTTACTTGATTTAAAAAAAAGACTTCGTTACATGCTCGTTACCGCTAAAAGTAGTGGAATGCGTTACTTGGTACCGCGTTACTCCGAACACTGTTACTGAGCAATAAAGAAAGTGTAATGAAGACTGAAGTAGTTTGTTTTAAAGATGAAGGGACAAACAGGCTTTGAGTTAAGATCGACTGGAGATTCTAGTTTTTTCTGATAACATTTCGTGTAATTTTTCATTGACAATATTTTTAGAGGTTGCATCTTACAAGTGTGGGCGGAAACTCAAGCACTAAGAGGAAACAGACACAGGAGAACACGTAGCCTCACAAAAAGGAGAAGCTGCTGGCTAAAAAATCCCTGACTAGCGCCCCCTGAAGGGCAACCCCGGCACTACGATTGGCCTACATCTACAAAAATCTATAGGGACATGTGTCTTTTCATGACAAAGAAATCTGTCTTTTGGATTGATATGCTAGACCAAACAGGAAGCACGCCATTTTAGATTTGGTGGCGATTTTCGCCAGTTTCTACAATTTAACTCTGATGAACTTATCGTAGGTCTTTCATCAGATCAACTTCAACTTCTGGGAATGTCACCTAAACAAGATGGAGATATAAACTGACTCTGTATATTTGATTTCATCACACCGTGGGACCGTGGTGTGGCGTAGCATTTTGATGACACGCCATCAAAACACAAGCTTCTGTATCTCTGGCATAAGTGGTTCAATCAACTCCAAACTAGACTTGTAAGTCTAGTTATTATTATTACCTACTTATATTAGAATTTAAACTTTACATCTCATTTAATTATTATCACTTATTAAGCTCCTCAAGGTCCAATGATCAATATTTTTTATTAACAATGATTTACAGTTGGTCCACGACCCCCCTGGGGTCTGCAGAGGTACTGCAGTGGGGACGTGAAATAATGTCATCAAAGTTTTTATTTTTCAAAAAGCTCAAATATGTCATTGTCACACACGATTGGCTCATGGTTAAAAGGTGTAGATGATGGATGGAGGGACTAACTAACCAGAAGTTTGTGTTATAACACTTCAAGGGATTTATAAACACGTTGAAAATATACTGAGGCGAACAGGAGAAAATACTTGATTCAGAAACACTGTTGACATGTATTTATTATATTACAATCACCAGGACACAGGCAGAACTACACCAGACCACTGTGTCATTAAAATCAGACTTTCATTTGACCCAAACCACAGGAGACGATTTGCCGCTTTTCAATCGGGGTCTTCTATTGTGGCGCTGGAGGCTTTGGGGCGGTGCAGAGCTCGGAGGCCTCTCCCAGAGTGACGGGCCTCTGAAGCAGCCTTTCCACCGGGCCGCCTGTCACTCTGCGTCATCTCTCTCTGCAACTGACTGCTCAGTCGACACCAGGAGAGCACTGGAAGAACCTGCAGCCTCACAGAGAGAAGCTGCTTAGATCTCTCCAGAGCAGCACAGGAACTTGCGGAACCGTTTGAACACAGATTTCTTCTTTGCTTTGATTTTCTGCAACTCAATCAGCTGATTCTCCATGATCTCTTTCTCCTGCTTTTCCCTACATTTCTTCACAAACAGACCGGCAGCAGCCTGTTTGGCGGCCCTGAGGGACACTTGGAGCTCGAGCTTGTCCTGATACCACAGGCTCCTCTCTGCCTCCAGCTCTTCCTTGGACCTGCTCAGTTCTGCTCTGAGGCTGGAGGTCACCTGCAGCTGCTCCTCTTGACGTCGGGACTCGTCACGATCCCACTGGCTTCGTGCTTGTTCGGTTTCTTTTACAGCCTGGGCCAGTGTAGATCTGATTTTGGAGATCTCCTCTTCTTGTTCGTCCACAGCCTGTGTGGCGGCCGTGAGGATCTCTTGGAGGTCGAGCTTTTCCTTGTTCCACAGGCTTCTCTCTGCCTCCAGCTCTTCCTTGGACCTGGTCAGTTTTGTTCTGAGGCTGGAGGTCACCTGCAGGTGTTTTACTTGAAGTCGGAACTCGTCACGCTCCCACTGGCTTTGTAGCTTTGTAGCCTGTGTGGCGGCCCTGAGGGACTCCTGGAGCTGGAGCTTTTCCTTATACCACTGGCTCCTCTCTGCCTCCAGCTCCTCCTGGGATCTGGTCAGTGCTGCTTTGAGGCGTGACTCCACCCACTGCCTCTTTCCATTCTCAGCAGTGAGACACCGCTCTAGCTGATAATTTTTTTGGACAATATCCCTTTGCCTCGCTTCAGCCTCAATTGACCATTCACGCATTTGCTTTAGCTTGTAGACAAAGTAACTGTTATCATGTAGCAGATGAGCTATTTCCTGGTTCTTCTCGCCCAAGATCCGATTGAACTCCACCTCAGGTATTAAGATCATGGGCTGTTTACCCGTGGAATTACCATTGTTGCATGTTACCATTGTGTCAGCTGTTTGGCTGGAAATCTCTTCAGGAGCAATCTTCCTGCAATCTTCGATCATTGTGTTTTCCATTTGGTCACTGGACTCTGGGATCTTTTGCTTTACTTTTGGATTTGAATGTTGCAGTTTCTTTGGGATGAAAGTTTTACTGAGTTTTGTGTTGATTCTTCTGCTGCTTCTCTGCTGAGATTTGTATTCCTACTTGTAATTCTGCTGCCTCTGCGTTTGCATTAACAGGTAAGGTCTATGTGTGGGGTAGACACTAGGATCTCCTCCTCTTTAATCTCATTTGATCTAAGACAAAGCCACTGGACCAAAAGGGAGAACTGCCTTTGACCAAAGGCAGACAAAAGGCAGTTCCTGTGAACTAAGGTCAAAGGCACAATAACTTTAAAATAAAACAGAAATATCTTTGTATCTAAGGATTCTATTGAAATTGGTATTTGTATAGCCTATATTCACAAATCACAATTTGTATCATAGGTCTTAACAAGGTGTGACATCATCAGTCCTTCACCCTCAACAGGAGTAAAACTCCTCTTAACAGGGGGAATAACATGTAGAAACCTCTGAAGGAGCCACATGGATCCTAGGACGGACACAATGATAAATAAACAAAACATAATAAAAAAGTCTGATAGAGATCATTCAATCAGCAGTAACACAATCCTTCTTCCTCTAAATATCAGCGATCGTAGGGAACCTGTGTAATGAGTTGTAGTGGAAAATATAGTAAAACTGATCAATTCATACAAAATTCAAGAATGTTGCATTAAATATGACATCATGCTTTAGATCTTCAGCACCAACAACTATGACTGACTTCATGTTATGTTTTCAAAAGAGACTTTAGAAGACACCAGAGAATTACATATGACAAACACTTGATGTCCGTTACATCTGAGAAGTTATGGTGAAATTAGGAAATTATTCCCATGTTTCAGGTAAACAAAACAGAAACGTAAAAAACTGAAAACTGACAAACACACAAATGGCAACAAAATATGACCACCTCAGTGGAGGTAAACAAAAATAAAGGTAACATTGTTTTGGGATTTTCTGACAACCGTTGGTCCAGTCAACTTTGTGAGTGTATTACTGAGCAATAAAGAAAGTGTAATGAAGACTGAAGTAGTTTGTTTTAAAGATCAAGGGACAAATAGGCTTTGAGTTAAGATCGACTGGAGATTCTAGTTTTTTCTTATAACATTTTTGTGTATTTTTCATAGACAATATTTTTAGAGGTTGCATCTTACAAGTGTGGGCGGAAACTCAAGCACTAAGAGGAAACAGACACAGGAGAACACGTAGCCTCACAAAAAGGAGAAGCTGCTGGTTAAAAAATCACTGACTAGCGCCCCCTGAAGGGCAGCCCGGCACTACGATTGCCCTACATCTACAAAAATCTTTAGGGACACGTGTCTTTTCATGACAAAGAAATATGTCTCTTGGATTGATATGCTAGACCAAACAGGAAGCCTGCCATTTTAGATTTGGTGGCCATTTTGGCCAGTTTCTACAATTTTACTCTGATGAACTTGTCGTAGGCCTTTCATCAGATCAACTTCAACTTCTGGGAATGTCACCTAAACAAGATGGAGATATAAACTGACTCTGTATATTTGATTTCATCACACCGTGGGACCGTGGTGTGGCGTAGCATTTTGATGACACGCCATCAAAACACAAGCTTCTGTATCTCTGGCATAAGTGGTTCAATCAACTCCAAACTAGACATGTAAGTCTAGTTAGTATTATTACCTACTTATATTAGAATTTAAACTTTACATCTCATTTAATTATTATCACTTATTAAGCTCCTCAAGGTCCAATGATCAATATTTTTTATTAACAATGATTTACAGTTGGTCCACGACCCCCTTGGGGTCTTCAGAGGTACTGCAGTGGGGACGTGAAATAACTGTCATCAAAGTTTTTATAAAAAAAAAGCTCAAATACGTCATTGTCACACACGATTGGCTCATGGTTAAAAGGTGTAGATGATGGATGGAGGGACTAACGAACCAGAAGTTTGTGTTATAACACTTCAAGGGATTTATAAACACGTTGAAAATATACTGAGGCGAACAGGAGAAAATACTTGATTCAGAAACACTGTTGACATGTATTTATTATATTACAATCACCAGGACACAGGCAGAACTACACCAGACCACTGTGTCATTAAAATCAGACTTTCATTTGACCCAAACCACAGGAGACGATTTGCCGCTTTTCAATCGGGGTCTTCTATTGTGGCGCTGGAGGCTTTGGGGCGGTGCAGAGCTCGGAGGCCTCTCCCAGAGTGACGGGCCCCTGAAGCAGCCTTTCCACCGGGCCGCCTGTCACTCTGCGTCATCTCTCTCTGCAACTGACTGCTCAGTCGACACCAGGAGAGCACTGGAAGAACCTGTAGCCTCACAGAGAGAAGCTGCTTAGATCTCTCCAGAGCAGCACAGGAACTTGCGGAACCGTTTGAACACAGATTTCTTCTTTGCTTTGATTTTCTGCAACTCAATCAGCTGATTCTCCATGATCTCTTTCTCCTGCTTTTCCCTACATTTCTTCACAAACAGACCGGCAGCAGCCTGTTTGGCGGCCCTGAGGGACACTTGGAGCTCGAGCTTGTCCTGATACCACAGGCTCCTCTCTGCCTCCAGCTCTTCCTTGGACCTGCTCAGTTCTGCTCTGAGGCTGGAGGTCACCTGCAGCTGCTCCTCTTGACGTCGGGACTCGTCACGATCCCACTGGCTTTGTGCTTGTTCAGTTTCTTTTACAGCCTGGGCCAGTGCAGATCTGATTTTGGAGATCTCCTCTTCTTGTTCGTCCACAGCCTGTGTGGCGGCCGTGAGGGACTCTTGGAGGTCGAGCTTTTCCTTGTTCCACAGGCTTCTCTCTGCCTCCAGCTCTTCCTTGGACCTGGTCAGTTTTGTTCTGAGGCTGGAGGTCACCTGCAGGTGTTTTACTTGAAGTCGGAACTCGTCACGCTCCCACTGGCTTTGTAGCTTTGCAGCCTGCGTGGCGGCCCTGAGGGACTCCTGGAGCTCCAGCTTTTCCTTATACCACTGGCTCCTCTCTGCCTCCAGCTCTTCCTTGGAACTGCTCACTTCTGCTCTGAGGCTGGAGGTCACCTGCAGCTGTTCCTCTTGACATTGGGACTCGCCACGCTCCCACTGGCTTTGTAGCTTTGCAGCCCGTGTGGCGGCCCTGAGGGACTCCTGGAGCTGGAGCTTTTCCTTATACCACTGGCTCCTCCCTGCCTCCAGCTCCTCCTGGGATCTGGTCAGTGCTGCTTTGAGGCGTGACTCCACCCACAGCCTCTTTCCATTCTCAGCAGTGAGACACCGCTCTAGCTGATCATTTTTTAGGACAACAGCTCTTTGCCTTGCTTCAGCCTCAATTGACCATTCATGCATTTGCTTTAGCTTGTAGACAAAGTAACTGTTATCATGTAGCAGATGAGCTATTTCCTGGTTCTTCTCGCCCAAGATCCGATTGAACTCCACCTCAGGTA
Organism: Pleuronectes platessa; assembly: GCF_947347685.1. Classification (NCBI taxonomy): domain Eukaryota; kingdom Metazoa; phylum Chordata; class Actinopteri; order Pleuronectiformes; family Pleuronectidae; genus Pleuronectes; species Pleuronectes platessa. The sequence goes on from NC_070638.1 coordinate 2,894,422, forward strand.
TTAAGATCATGGGCTGTTTACCCGTGGAATTACCATTGTTGCATGTTACCATTGTGTCAGCTGTTTGGCTGGAAATCTCTTCAGGAGCAATCTTCCTGCAATCTTCGATCATTGTGTTTTCCATTTGGTCACTGGACTCTGGACTCTTTTGCTTTACTTTTGGATTTGAATGTTGCAGTTTCTTTGGGATGAAAGTTTTACTGAGTTTTGTGTTGATTCTTCTGCTGCTTCTCTGCTGAGATTTGTATTCCTACTTGTAATTCTGCTGCCTCTGCGTTTGCATTAACAGGTAAGGTCTATGTGTGGGGTAGACACTAGGATCTCCTCCTCTTTAATCTCATTTGATCTAAGACAAAGCCACTGGACCAAAAGGGAGAACTGCCTTTGACCAAAGGCAGACAAAAGGCAGTTCCTGTGAACTAAGGTCAAAGGCACAATAACTTTAAAATAAAACAGAAATATCTTTGTATCTAAGGATTCTATTGAAATTGGTATTTGTATAGCCTATATTCACAAATCACAATTTGTATCATAGGTCTTAACAAGGTGTGACATCATCAGTCCTTCACCCTCAACAGGAGTAAAACTCCTCTTAACAGGGGGAATAACATGTAGAAACCTCTGAAGGAGCCACATGGATCCTAGGACGGACACAATGATAAATAAACAAAACATAATAAAAAAGTCTGATAGAGATCATTCAATCAGCAGTAACACAATCCTTCTTCCTCTAAATATCAGCGATCGTAGGGAACTTGTGCAATGAGTTGTAGTGGAAAATATAGTAAAACTGATCAATTCATACAAAATTCAAGAATGTTGCATTAAATATGACATCATGCTTTAGATCTTCAGCACCAACAACTATGACTGACTTCATGTTATGTTTTCAAAAGAGACTTTAGAAGACACCAGAGAATTACATATGACAAACACTTGATGTCCGTTACATCTGAGAAGTTATGGTGAAATTAGGAAATTATTCCCATGTTTCAGGTAAACAAAACAGAAACGTAAAAAACTGAAAACTGACAAACACACAAATGGCAACAAAATATGACCACCTCAGTGGAGGTAAACAAAAATAAAGGTAACATTGTTTTGGGATTTTCTGACAACCGTTGGTCCAGTCAACTTTGTGAGTGTATTACTGAGCAATAAAGAAAGTGTAATGAAGGCTGAAGTAGTTTGTTTTAAAGATCAAGGGACAAATAGGCTTTGAGTTAAGATCGACTGGAGATTCTAGTTTTTTCTTATAACATTTTTGTGTATTTTTCATAGACAATATTTTTAGAGGTTGCATCTTACAAGTGTGGGCGGAAACTCAAGCACTAAGAGGAAACAGACACAGGAGAACACGTAGCCTCACAAAAAGGAGAAGCTGCTGGTTAAAAAATCACTGACTAGCGCCCCCTGAAGGGCAGCCCGGCACTACGATTGCCCTACATCTACAAAAATCTTTAGGGACACGTGTCTTTTCATGACAAAGAAATATGTCTCTTGGATTGATATGCTAGACCAAACAGGAAGCCTGCCATTTTAGATTTGGTGGCCATTTTGGCCAGTTTCTACAATTTTACTCTGATGAACTTGTCGTAGGCCTTTCATCAGATCAACTTCAACTTCTGGGAATGTCACCTAAACAAGATGGAGATATAAACTGAGTCGGTATATTTGATATCATCACACGGTGTGACCGTGGCCTGGCGTCAAAAGGACGTAAACTCTTCTCTTGTTTTTTTTCTAAAGAATTCTCAACAGCGAAACTCTGAGCTGTGAGTGTGTGAGAGGAAGATGGACAACATCCAACTCACTGCAGGGAAGTTTTCAAAGGAGCATTTGTCTTCTGATGTCTCCTGAGGGAGGACGGCTGTAAAGTCAAACTAAGTAGATGCTGTGACTGCGGCTTCTGGTGGGAAGAGGATGTACACACACACACAGACACACACACACACACACACACACACACAAGAACGTGAGTGTAGTCTGGACAGAAACAAACTGGACGTTACTCTTTGGGTTTGGGAGTTTGATGGAGCTTTAACTGGTTTGTCTACGACTGGTCTGAGAGACACTGGTTTGGTGCTGCAGAATTCGCAGGTTGAGGTGAAACCATTAGTCTGAGACTGGTTTTACATCCTGTCTGCCAACATACACTGGTTTCTATTAAACCATCTGCACCACAAGTCTGACTCCTCTGTCACGACGTAAGAAAATCTTTCACTTTGATGAATGGACTGGGCCGGAAATATAAAATATAATATTAATTATATCAAACTTTATGCATTATTGGTCTTAGCAGTGCTGTTTTTCTCCATTTCCCCAACTCCCCAGTGTCCCATCTGATTTAATGTGTCGCTTTTAAAATGAATTAATTTTGCTAAGCTGCCTGGTGTGATGTGAATAGTTTTGTGCTTTTTAGCCTGAATGACAGAAACAAATTGCTTTTTTTTTAGGTGGATGTGTTGATATTTTCAATTAAGTGGTAATATATTTCAATCATTTACACCATCAGTGCAGCCGGTGGATTAGCAGATATTTCATGATGCATATCTCCCCCTGGAGCCATTAGCACGAGTGATGTAGCCGGCAGCCTTCCCTCTGAATCTGCATAATTCTGGCATTAGGATTCAAAGTGAATGTTTTCGGGGCTTCAGCAGCGTTTGAACCGAGTCCCGGTGAAACTGCTCAGCGGCTCGTTTCAACTCCCTCTCTGTGTTTACGAGAGTTAAACTTGTCACTTTTAGAGATGAGGAGATTTTTAAAATGCTGCTCGTGGCTGTTGTGATCACTTGATTCGGGCACAGTGTGCTGAAAGGTCTTTTGACTCTAAAGGAGGAAAAAAGCTATTGTTAGACTCTCGAGGGGATTAACACGCGTCTGCTGGAAAATAAGTGTTTTAACAAGTGATTTAATTTCCTTTGCACTGTTGAGAAGTGGGGAACTCATTATAGTTGTTGGGCAGATTAGATTTAGACCGGGTCAGTCCGTGTTAATTGTTTTGTGCTAAAAGATCAATTTAAACTGTTTTTAGAGAGAAACTTAGTCCAACTATACAACATAACTATTCACATAAATAAGGTTGAACACTGACATTCATAAATATCAGAGGCAGAGTTGTAACTGCTGGTTTAAGTGTGGTGTGTTCAGGTGACACAGTAGTTTGGGAGCAAAGAGTTCCACGAGTATGAAACGTTTGGGAGAATCTTATTTAGGTAGTTGTCAGGATCGATTTGAACTCTGTTACAGCAGACGCCTCGTATTTAAGCATCAGGACCAAAAGATCGAGACATCTAACTTAACCACACAAAGACAGAAGTGTAAAGGTCCATCCATCTCTTTGCCTCTTCTTTACTTAACCTTTCTCAGAACTCTCTTCTTTCTTTCGTCCTTCCTGTAAAGACAGAAATGACTCCCGTATTTCCACACCCACATTTAATTGAACCACTCACACCTGAAAGACTTGATTTAAATCCATCTTGAACCTAAACCTCATCTTCATCAACATCAATCAATTAATAAGCACTGATCATTTCAGGGATGCAAGGAAGCTGGAGCTTATCCCGGCCAACATTTGCCCAGAGGCAGGAACATCCTGGACCGGTTGACAGGGTATCACAGGGTGGACACATGATGTTCAGCCTTGTATTCACATTTATAGAGGATTTAGAGTCTCAACGTGTCTTTGGACTGTGGGAGGAAACCAGAGCACCTGGAGAAAATAAGAGGAGAACATGCAAACGTGCCACACACACAGATAGGATCCCACATGTTAGCAGCTTGGGAAAACTGGGAAACCAATGGTTAAAGTTTTTTGAAAACGTTCTTAAATGATGTAAAAATCCTTCAGCTAGTGTCACTTCATACAGAATAAACCAGAATAAACTGCAGTAACGACTGAATGAAGTTTTCAAAGATGCCGTGTGGCTGTGCTGTCGGTGCCATATGCTGCTCTGAAGCCCGATCAGATTCTCTCATCCTGTGCTATTAATTTGTGTCGGAGCATTGCTCCGGAAAGCAGGAGAGCAGAGCTGCAGCCATGTCCTTACCTTCAGGCTATTAGTTAGCACAGCACTCTGCTCTGCATTTCAATTAATCAATTAACAAGTCGGGCCACAGGCGGCTTCAGAGCAGATACTGGCTCCCGTTTGAATTATTCAGCAGTTTTAATCAGCTTGTTCTATCTGTCTCGGCCAGAATGTAAATCCAGAAAAGAGGGAGCACGAAGAAGATATAAGAGAATATAACCACAAAGTGTTATCAGTGGGTTAGCGCCTCATCCACTCTGTTGGTCTGGTTAATAGACATTAGTACATTTTCTGATGTTTATATTTGTGTTATCTTGTGCTGTTGAAACATTTGGTTCATTGATGGATCAGTAGATCAACAGGGAAATACTTGATAGTAAGTGAGAGAGAGGATAGATTCATTTCATTACATTTCATTGATGTCATTTCTCTAGATGTACCAGTGTTTGACAGCTGGCTCCTTTTCACCCGCAGCTCTTTGATCCATGTGGTTGATAAAGTTAAAAAGTCCATAAAAGACAGAACACTGCTTTCATACAGTGATACAACTAGAACAGCACGTGTCTCCACCGAGGCTGGTTGACCACTTTATCACCAAAGTGCATGAATGGATTGAGATCAGACACATTCAGATTGTTACTCACACCAGATTTCAAATTTTCATAGATATTAGTAATCCTGGTTTAGATCTTTCTGAGTGGAGTTTGCGTTGGTTTGCTCCGGGAACTCTGTCGCTGGTGTCCCAGTTGCACCCCCCCCCCCCCCCCCCCCCTTCTCTCCCAATGTCAGCTGGGTTTGGCTACAGACCCTCAAAATGATAAGTGGTACAGATGATGGATGGATGATGGAGATGTTGCATGATGCAAACTGGAAACTATTGCAAGGGAATGCAAAAGTAATCCTCAAAATATGATTGTGACCTTTCAGGGTTCATAAATCCTTTGTTGTCATTATATTGTCTTTTTAATGTTTTTTGCATGTTTAATATCTTTGGGTTTGACAATTGATTTGACAACATTTCCCATTGTGTTACAAACAAAATGATAAATATTCAAAAAAAGCCAATTATTAATAATGAAAACAAGTCATTAGTCGCTGCCCTAGTTCAGGAAAACTTCCTGTATTTGTGTGCGGCAGATGAAAAGAGAAGGGGCGAGCAGATGGGAACTGAAAACAGGCCGTCTCAGATATGGTGCGTTTGCTCTCTGCACAGACTCACGCTGTGATTTAATACAATTCTTATCTTTTATTAGAATCCTGCCTAATGCAGCTCGAACTCAAAAGTTGGAATCAGCTCGTTAAGACGCCCGGTTGTTCTGCTTCCAGCTACACTCACTCAGACACAAGCCTTTACATCTCCTCTGGCTTCTTAAGGAGTAGTTTGCATCTGTTCGGGTCAAACCTGGAATCTGCACATTAGTAAAATAGATGTTTTTTCTGCTTGAGGATGATTGTTAGAGCACCGGAGCAAAACCAACCAGCCTCATTATCCTGCCTCCTGCGATGTGCTCCGAATGGAGAAGTGATTCAGCCGGGCTCCTTCTCAGAAGCACTGGACTCGGGGGTGTGAGTGGCTTATGGAGCTCTGAAGAGCGGGACCTCCCGTGCGCTGCTGTTTGTTGAGGTGATGGATGGAGCTCATCGGTATTCAGGGTCTCCGATGGGGCCACTTTGTTATTCGGCAGAACAGTAGAGAAGTGGACAATGCAGGTGAATGAGCCGTGGCCTCCCTCGCTGTCGCTCCTGTGCCAAGTATTAGTCCACCTGTCATGTCACCGGTGATTAATCGTGCTCGACGGAGCCAAGGCCTCGGCACTCCGGGGATTTCTCTCTTTTGAAATCTTTCTAGACTTCCTTCTTATTCTGCCGTCAGAATCACAGTTTACTCACCTTGAATGATGAGAGCTGACGTGAGGAGTGAAGGATGGATGAACTGCTGGAGAGATTTAAATCATCATCATGCACAGAAGCCCTGTACATTGAGTCCGATCCCTCTTATTTGCTTTTTCTAAAAATGGCAACAGGATTAAATGGAAATGGAAAGGACATTAAATGGATCAAAACAAGCTCTCTGGAGTCGCTTTAGAAGATGTGAAAACATAAAAAATGGTGGTAATCACCAAATAGCCATCTCCGCAGAATCTGTCAAATTTGAGATTTGAGTGTTTCTTCCATGTGATCTTTATCCAGGAGAGGTCCCACCCAGTCGGGGTCAGTGTGGAGGTTCAGGGGCTGCAGCGTCCGGCAGGTGTTTCAACATTTAGCTCCATTTTGCTGGGAGCCCTCTGTTTGTGCTCCACTGGTCACACTGGCAGCGACGTCCACTCTTGAAAAAAGCATTTTTAAACTCCTGCCGCTCCCCCCCCCCCCCTCTCTCTCTCTCTCTCTCTCTGTCTCTCGCTCTCTCTCAACCACAGCGAGGTTGCTCTCTCACCGCACATCATCACCTCTGAGAATTACAGCACTCTGCTCTGGAGAGCCGAGCCTCTCGTTCCTCCTCTTCAGACAACTGTAATTCACCTGCTTCTCATGCTGAGGGCTCACTCAACCTCCACAGTAGCAAGTGTCTGTCAGTCCGAGGCCCTGCAGGGATAAATACGACCAGGAGGAGTTCCACCGGAGCCACAAGCCGGAGAGGCCTCCTGCTCTTCCAATCATATATATAATCAGTAAAATAAAATAGATATCAATTTTAAAACAACTGTTCACGGTTGGTTTATGGTAATTTACCCCGAAACTATGATTATTCTCTGTGGTGGAGCTGAAGAGGCAGATGAAGACCTGGTGTTGTTGAGATGAAGAACATTAGTGTTGACAGAGTAATCGAAGCCAGAGCTGTGGGTCGGGGGGGGGGGGGGGGGGGGGATCGGGCCCCGACGTGAATCACAGTAATTGGCTCTTGTCTCTGCTGCAGAGAACAACATCCATTAACAGAGAGGCTTCAGACTTTAAAGTTTGCAGCTCCCGAGGAAAATGATGAATATTTACGGAGCTGATGTTCATGAGTCTCTGTGTGTTTCTGTGTGAGATGTAATTACACTGGGCCGACCACAGAGCTTCTCACTGAACACACATTCAACTCTCTTTCCTCAGTGGGATGAAAACTCAACAAACAAGTGAAATATCAGCAGAAAGAGTAAAGAGTGTTGTGATAACTCGTGTTTTATGTCTCTGGGAGAACGGGGGGGGGGGGGAGAAGCCGATTAAAACCAGCTCCATCACTGTTCATTATTGCAGCATGTGTAATATATGAAGCTTTTATTGCAGTCGATCATCCATAAACCATTAAAGTGAAGGTTTCCTCTGATCCGTCAGTATCCAGCCGGTAGGAACCAGTCCAAACACCGTTCATCTCCACAGCTCCACCTGATCACAGCTTCCATTCATCCATCCAGAGACACTCACACTGTTCATTCATCAAACTGGACATTATTACACTGTTCAGTCATTTAATACGTTACAGCTCAGAGACCGGATTCCACCGGGGGAACATTAAACCTTCTTCTCAGAGACCAGGCTCCGCTCTGATTCTTGTGTTTTAATAATTGTCAGAGACCTGGTTGGAATAATGATGCAGCAGTTTCCATGTGAAGCCTCCATTTTCGAAGCTTTGATTTTAAGGAAGAGGGAAATTAAAACTCCCCCTTGGCCTAAACTGGACAAACTCTGCAGCTCTGAGGTTGAGAGTGAATCTCAGTGTCTGTCCTGAAGAGCTCAGACGATTTGGAGATTGTTAGAGTTTCTTAACAATTCAACAGTTTTTGACTAAAAGAGTCGGAGAGTAATTCATCTCCTGCTGCGTCTGATATCCTCAGTGTGGTTTCCACTGTTGATCTCAACCCTGCAGGAGAAGTTTGAAGGCTTCCATCCATTTGCTTTTATGATTTATCATTTTCTAGAGGAGGAGAGATGATTCTGCATCAACCTTCTGTGGTGAAATTTGATTTTCCTACACAAGCTTTGGTTTTCTGCTTTGTGCTGAAACACTCACAACAAGTGCTGCAGTGTTTGGTTATATGTTGACTCCTCCGAGCACCTAACTGTTTTTATATTGGATTATGTTGGATTTGAAATATTAGGTATATTTGATATAATTCTCATTTCAATATTTAGTTCCAGCTCATGTGGGATGGAAAGGGGATATATGAATTATGAATGGTCCTTTCTGGATGACTCCTGACAAAGTTAATGAATAATAAGTAACTATGAGAAGGGAAATATTCCATATTTCTGAGAGCTTGTGGTTAATATTGCAAAAATATCAACTTTAATGGAGCAAAGACGTCCGGCACCTGACTTCTTCTGCAGTTTTCCTGTCACATGTGCATAACGCAGAAAATATACGAAGGGATCCACAAGTCTTAACTGTGTATGTGTCTCTCTGCTTTGTGATTGGTCGACAGGAGCATGTGACAGCCCGCTGGTGTCCCACCTGCCGCCGGCGTCCTTCAGAAGCTCCTCCCAGCTGTCCAGCAGCCACGCCGCCGGCTTCGCCAAACTCAACAGGAGAGAAGGTGAGGAGACACTTGTGCTGCTGACTGGGACTGAATGTGTCTTTATTCAGAGGCCCACAGGTGTGGAGACAGGGGGGGCCAGTGTCGGGGCCCTGAGCTGGAAAGGGGGCCCCTGAGACCTGCTTAGTGCTCTGATCAGCTACGAGCAGGAGAATAGAACAACACCATTATCAGAAACCACAGAATGAGGCCTTCTTAACTTCTTAATACATGTGTGGTGTGTGTGGGATGGTGGGGGGGGATCTACAGTTAGACTTTCCTACTTTCTGTTTGGCTGGATGTTTGCCCCCCCAGGCTCCTTTAGCCCGGGGCCCACAAAGTCCCATGAAACACTCCAGCAGACAGGGAAAGAGAGAGAGGAGTTCAAAATAAGGCATCTGGATAAAATGCAACTGGCAACGCTGCAGATTTGAGGTTCCACTAAAAAACTTCAATATAAAAGTTTAAGCTTGCATTAAATATATTCAGAATATTATTTTATTGCACCCTGGACGTTGCTATTAAGACGGATCTCCAGAATGTGGATCAAAGGAGAATTGACTCAATGCAAAGAACATGTCCGTACGTGATGGTTTTATAAAGAGGAGCTGGAGCTCAGAGTGAGTTTTGAAGCTCAGAACCCGAAGAACAAAACATCCAGGTAACTCACTGGTGCTCTGGAGGGAGACCGAGGATCAGAATAGTTTCCCACAGACAAGACGAATCTAAAAGACAGAACACGCTGTAGCTTCATGGTCTCGTCGTGTTGGAGGTTTACTGCCAGAAGGATACATGTGGGTGGTGTTTGCTCATCCAGCCTGAAACCCCAGCAGGGGGTCCCGCGCTGGATCTTGACGTGAGGCTTTGACAAAATGAGGATCAGGGTTGGAACAAGCTCGGCTGCTTCATCCTGACATCTGAGCCCAGACTCAGCTGGGAGCTGGAGACGGGGAAAGACTTTCACCACCTGGGAAACCAAGCAGGAGCTGGAGATGCAGAGAGAAGCTGCTCACGATCCAACACAAAACACATCTATTCCTGTCACTACCTCTTATTTAAACCTGCAAACTGGATGTAGATGTGTCTGACGGCTCGTGCCTGGCTTCCCCTCAGCAATGAAACTCAAATCAAGATGAGAAAATGCAGTAATTAGCAGTGGGAGTGCGATGAAGGAGCAGACTCACTTCATCCTGCCGTGCGTTCAGCTGTCGTCTCACTCCAGCGCCTCCTCCGGTCCAGATGAGAGGAGCAGGTTTGAGTCACGTTCCTCCTCCAGCTGTTCTGACCGCGACAGGCGGCCGAGCGATCACAGATGTTTGCGGAGGAAATCGATGATTGAATAAATCTCTCCGTCTAGTTTCCATCTCCTGCTGCTGCTGGGAACACTCGGCCTCCTCCAGTCGCTCTCAGAGGAGCACGTTCTGCTTTCAGCTCATTTACTCAGCAAACGAGGCTCTGAAGTTCCACCGGTACTTGATGGATGCTGGTGTTCGGGATCAGAGCCTGATGCTCCATCATGACAGAAGTCAAAATGTAATCATGTAGCTCTTGGTTGAGGATTATGAACAACTCATTATAATATTGTGTTGTCCTATGATATAACAAATGCAGCAGAGTGACATGAGAAATGACTAAATCGCAGTAATTGTCAATTAGTTATATTCAAAAACTGTAAATAAAGATGGAAAACATGATTGATATGAATCTGAAAGTACAAACACCTGAAATATCTACTTACAAACAGAAACACAATATTTGTACTTCCTTACTTCCCACTTCCTCTTCCTGCAGAATGAATGAATCCTTTTTTATTTGGATTTCCGCTTTTTCCCTTTCTTTAATTTTCCCGTACAATCATTTGAATATTCCTTCATCACGTTATCATCAGTGGAAACTAATGGAGTCACCTCTGTCTTCGTGCCAGGTGCTAATAGCAGTCTTCATGTTTGAATGTGTGTTCCCCCCCCCCCTCCGCCCCTCCGGCAACACAGACAATTATCAGTGATGTTGCAACAATTACGCTGGAATAGACTTTAGAGAAAAAAGAGTGACGGTGCCACGGTAATCACTTTATTAATGAATTGGATTTAAAAGAGGAATAAACTTTAATTGGACGCTGCTCTGGTTTGTGTGTGTGGATTGAGTTGAGTGTTGGTTTTACACTCTGAGAGGAGGTGTGTTGTGCGTTGTGCGTTGGCTGCAGGAGACGTTGTGTGTTCGGGGCTCAGTAGGTTCCTCTGTCCGTCTGACACGTTTTCATTCTGCTGCAGTTTCCATCCAGTCCTGCTTTTCTCATGCAAACGACGAGCTCCCACTCGGAGCCTCTATCACAGTCTGTCTCTCACCCGTCTCCCTTCATCTCCCTCCCTCCCTCCACCCGTCTGTCTGTCACAATGCCTGCTCTCTCCTCCACCCGTCTCCCTCCTCTTCCTCCACCTGTCCGGCCGCTTCCTCTCTGCTTCACTCGCGTGTCTCTGCATGTTCCTGTCGCTCCCCTGCTCTTGTCAGGTGGAATATCGGTGCATTATTAATAACTCAGAAGTCCTTTCTTTATTCATCCGTCCATCCGCCGTCCTTATAGTGAAGCTGCCGTCCAGAGCGGCCTCACGTCAAGCTTGAACAGTGGAGCAGGAGAACAGATGTGCTGTGCAGCCTGAGCCTTCACCTGTTACACACACACAGACACACACAGACACACACACGCTGCGATGGAGACAAATTGAGTTGGTTTCAGGTGTCAGAGCTGAAGTATCCAGGATGAAACAAGACTCTCAATTTACTTTATACTTGGTTTCTTGCTTTGTGGAACAGGATTGTCCCTCATCCTGCAAGATTCATGGACCTTCTGTATTTTAATTCTACATATAGAGTTTGATCAATTCTTATATCAATATGTCAGCCATTAAACCAAATATACAGAACCTGAATTAAGAATATAAATTTAAATTTCACATTTTCTGCATTGATTATTCTGCAAAATAAGAGTTTTCATATCTGTGAATAAATTACTGGTTCACAAGTTGCCAATATTTGTCTAATAATTTATTCATAACGTCCTGGAAATACATGCTATTTAATTATAGGGAAAACAGAGACAGACATAAATTAGAAGACTGCAATTAATGAATTCCAATTAATTGCCAAGAACCCAGAGGCATGTTTTAATCAGTGCATATTTGATTTGCTGAACATGCCATAAAGTTTCAGGCCGATTCTAGTTTATGTGAAGTTGAATAAGCAGCAAATGGTCCTGAAATGACTCAGTTGTCTTTCTCCAGTGACACAGAGGATCAGTAACTTCACCTCAGCTACTGGGTGTTTGTATTTGAGGGGGTTTTGTTTGTCTGTGTCACGGTGCCTGAAGTGGAGGAACTGAGTTGTATTTGCTTATGTCTTTGCTATATTGAAAAACACGTCTTCTGTCACTGAAGATAATTAAGTTTTTATGGAAATGCATGATTTATCTTATTCTATAATTATATCTCAAATAGTTTAAAAGTTCTAGTAGAAAGCCCGAGCAGCCCAGGTCTCATTAAATTGTTTCAACTTGGATTTTGGGCTTGAAGACAGTCACAAAACCAGACATGTCAAACAGGCAGTTTTACAAAACACACAACAATATGAAAATAAGCCTAAACATGAGGGTAGTGAGGCTGTAGCAACAATCTGATAGAGGAGAGAAGAACACACTGAGTGTATATACTGAGGCCTGAGGAGTAAAATAAGGAAGCAGGTGAATTTAAACTGTGGAATGAGGGACAGGTGAGGAGGCAAAGGAGGAGAGGACTGAGGGCCCCTGGTGGACAGGTGAGGAACCACATGGTGAATGGAAGAGCTGCTGCTGGTGTTGCAGGTATTTCAGCTCTCAGGTGATGAAGCTGCTTCCACAACAGCCCGACTGCCCTCATCAGTTAATCTGACCAATCAATAATCAATAATCCAATAGGAGCCGTGTTGGTGAAAAGCTTCCACTTAGAATTCACCGGTGAATTCACCTCCTCTTCCTCGGAGACACGTTGACAGGAGGAGAACATCCAGTGATGAAGAACCTCGATCGATCTCTAAATCACAGAGGAGTCGGGAGCAGGAATTAGAGGAGGGGGAGTGGAGGAGAAGAGGAGAAGAGGAGAAGAGGAGAAGAGGAGAAGAGGAGATGGAGCATGAAATGAATAGAATGTTGTACCACAGCAACGCACCCTCTAGTACAGTATGCATATATAGATCTGAGTGGCCTAAAAAGTGTAAAATATATATTTAAAGTCCAGCTGTACAGTCCAATAAAATAGCAGTATATACAAATATGGCTCATGGTATTTGTAATGGCTGAGGTATCAGTCTTCCACTGGCAGCTGGTTGTAATGGGCCGGCTGGAATTGAATGTACATCCTGAATAATAACATTCACAAATGAGAAGCAATTAAAATGCTGGTTTATTTTATAGCTGGGTAATGACCTATATGTCGCCACAGGCTGCTGTCTCCCTGTCTCTGGATTGGTAAAGCCTGAGGGCGAGCGGGGCGCTCTAATTGGCTGTCAGAACCAGTGATGTCACACTCCCCCACCGTCATTAACTGTAATTGCGTCTTTCGGTGGCTGGTAAGAGTCGGTTTGTTGATCGATGCCGTGAGTGGAGGAGAAACCAGGGGTGGTGTCTTTGATTTAAAGTGACAGCCGTGACAGAAAGTGTTTAGAGCGTCAGCCACATGTTCAACCTCTGTTTCAATCACACGCACCGGGGCGGGAGCAGTAAACGACTGGAACGTCTCTCAGCCTCTGAGTTTGTTTCTCTCTCATCTCTTCTCCTCCACAGCCTCATCTTCATGAGTAAAAGGTCAGCGTGTCGGCTCTCGTCCTCTCAGCCGTCACAGGACACGTCTCTTAGTCAAGTGCTTATTAGCTTTGGCCTTTAGCTCTTTGAAGATCAGGCTCCACCGGTGGAGACCGAGCGTTTCTCCTCCACCTGCCAACGCTCGGTGTTCACACACTCCCTTTCTGACTGATGACAAAATAAAGGACACACAACTGAAAACACTTCATTTTCCAGTTGCACTTCCTCCGCTCGTCAGGATGAAAAGAAACAAATGTTGCTTGAACGACACAGATGAAGAGCGAAGAGAGATTCAACCACACGTGTGATATCAAACCTAATATTGATCTGAAGGGCGACAACTACAGGAACAACAAGCCGACCTTCTGCTGCTCGATTTCAGCCGTGAAACTAATATTTGACTCTGAAACTTGAACCTTCTGTTGTCTTGATCTTTATTTATCTGTTTGCATTTTTCTTTGGACGTGTTACAAAGGAAACACAGGAAACAGGATCTGCTGTGACATGCTGGTTATAGGTTTATTATTTATCTGCATCACTGTTGATCGGCTTTGGTCTCTTCAGGTTTAGAGGATTTCCCCATGTGAGGTCTTTGGGATCAGAATATAAAGTAAAACCAAGCGTGAGAAGAAGAGTCAGGCTCTTTCAGTGACTGGATGTTTGCAGGTGTTGTACCTGAGAATCCTGGTGAAGAGGATTCTGAGCTTGAAGGTGAAACAGAAGAACAGAAGCTCCTTCACCTGCAGGGATCAACTGTGAGGTGTGAGCGGTTTGTTAGACTGCAGGACCACACGACTCCACCACATCTGACAGCTGCTGTTCTGTGTGTGTCTGTCTGTGTGTGTGTGTGTGTGTGTGTGTGGAGGCGGCTGTGACTTCAGCCTCTGCACAGAATTCCAAACAAACCAGCACCGTCCCGCGGAGCCGGGGGATAAAAATCTGCCTGTTTAAAAATGTAGTTTTATGCTAGTGAGGCTTAAGCTGCACAGAAACAGGCTGATAAGTATTTACACTGTTTGTCTGTTTGTTTTTAAAGCTTCACAGGAGCTTATCGACTTCCAATGTTTGTGTCTGTCTGATTCTCTCTCTGTGTGTGTGTCTGTGTGTGTCTGTGTGTGTGTGTGTGTGTCTGCTCAGTGGGATATTGGTGAACAGCCAGCTTCTTCAGTAACATCCATCTGGTGTTTGGTCTGACCAAGCACTTTCCTACACACACACAGAAAATACACACACACTCTCACACACACACACACACACACACGGACACGGACACACACACACACACACACACAGACAGCATAGGGAGCTTCGGACACAGTAAATCAGGTGACGTGATTATTCATACGGATTTTATTCAAAGTATTTAACTATTTGTCGGATAATACACAATTCCACTCATATGTGCAACTAGCTAACACAACACTAAACAGTACTTTACACAGGAACTACTGCAAACTGCACTTTAATCTAAACTCATCAACATATTTCTGTCGAACCTTGTTTTTTATTTTCTCGACCTACTGACTCTGAATAGAGCCGATCGATATGTTACAGCCCTGCTCTTTAATGTTGATGTGCAACATGGGAAAGGAACCTGCGGGGGTGGGGGGGGGCTGTAAAACAAATCAATGTGTGGCTCCACAATCTCTTATTGATTATATTTCATATGGCAAAGGGCTCAGACTTACAAGCAGATTGTAAAAGCAATCAATAGATCAGAGCAATGCTATATTTGGAGAGGGATGAAAATGGTCTGGCATTCTCTGCAACTAATCAATGCATTGTACTGCAATCTGTTATTGATGATGTGGGGAATGTAATAACACACAATAATACCATTAGTGCGTTTGGTAAGAGACGTCGAGGTCAAAGAGGTTTGTTCAGGGAGGAGGGTGTCAGGATTTGAGAGATGAAAATCATAGAAATAAAAGAATAACAAAGGCAAAGAATTCACTAAAAAAAACTTTTAGAGGACACATGTCCCAGTCGCCCCACAACGTTACGTTAAAAGTCTCTTACTGGTCACATCTGGTGCATTTGTGAGCCAAAGGAAAATGAAGGTGAGAAGATGAGATACTCTTTTCATGTCTGCTGAACAAAAACAACATTTTCTCAGAGGAGACTCTAAAGACAAATGACAGAAGAGGCGTGAGAAGCTGTGGAGGCTGCGGGTTTGCAAATTGGAAAATCGTGGCGTCTTGGCAGAGGTTTGCTTTCTTTTCAGCGTCTCTCTTTTCATCTATCAGGACGAATGAACTCGTGCCAACATGTAGCTGCTGTGTCTAAAACGGCTATTAGGGAACATTCTGCGTAACACACAGCGGCCGCCTGACGGCTCGAGGGTCTTTCAATTCAATTTTTCCTACGTTGGAAAAACTCCTGTGGTGTCCTGGAGTGAAGCCAATCGGCTGCTTCGAGCATCAGAGAACTGGAATAGGTCTTAAATACCTGTATGTGAATCAGAAAATCTGAAAACACACACACACACAAAAAGAACTGACTGATATATACTAAATCCTTCCTGTCTGTATTTGTCTCTGTGTACAGGAGCTGGAGGTTGGTCCCCTCTCACCTCAGACAGGTCTCAGTGGCTGGAGGTCGACCTGGGGGAGCGAACCAGGATCACCGCCGTCGCCACCCAGGGCCGATACGGCAGCTCCGATTGGCTGACGTCCTACCTGCTGATGTTCAGCGACACGGGACACAACTGGAAGCAGTACCGACAGGAGGACAGCCTCGGGGTGAGTCCATGATGGAATGCACGTCACCAAAATGGAAAAAGAAAACAAAATCTGATTATTCCACTGACAGAATTAAGAAATCGACTTTCTGCCGATGGAGACAGTTTTTATCAGAAGTTTCTACTCGACATCGTCTGATTGGCTGAAGCAGTTGTTTCCCTGACATGGATGAATATGCTGCTTTTTTAAAATTCATTGTGTGTCACTTAGTGCTGTCGTCCATCTGAACACAGTCTAATAAAGGAGTTGTTCAACGAGATCCAGTTCCTCTGTAAAGCAGTAAATCTAAATCACACATCTGTTCCTGACAAATTATCAGTATCATTCAAAAACCGTGTTAAATCCATTTATACATGAATTATGACACATAGAAGATAAAGTGTCAAGGTGTTTTTTCTGCTATGAGACTTTAGTGTAAAATATTTTTAACAAGCACAAACAATTTCTGATGTGTGAAGGAAACGAAACTTAAAAGAATATATACGACAGTTATTTAACTTCAACTATATTCATATATTCTCACCTGTGTCTGGTAGGAAGTATTTATCCTCCCTATAACCTAGTATTACTACTAAAGTTGTAGTAGTATGTGTGCATTTTTATTCACAGTAAACAAAACATGTTAATCTCAAACATGACTTAATCATATTACAGATCATTCATGTAGTTTCACTTTAAATTTAGTATATTGTCCCTACATTTCTTAGGGATCAATAACTCTCTATCTGTATCTATCTATCTATCTATCTATCTATCTATATATCTATCTATCTATCTATCTATCTATCTATCTATCTATCTATCTATCTATCTATCTATCTATCTATCTATCTATCTATCTATCTATCTGCATATCTATCTATCTATCTATCTATCTATCTATCTATCTATCTATCTATCTATCCATCTATCCATCTATCCATCTATCTATCGATCTATCTATCTATCTATCTGTATCTATCTATCCATCTATCCATCTATCTATCTATCTATCTATCTATCGATCTATCTATCTATCTATCTGTATCTATCTATCTATCTATCCATCTGTATCTATCTATCTATCTATCTATCTACATATCTATCCATCTGTATCTATCTATCTATCTATCTATCTGTATCCATCTATCTATCTATCTATCTATCTATCTATCTATCTATCTATCTATCTACCTATTTATCTATTTATCTGTCTATCTAGCTCTCTCTCTCTCTCTCTCTAAGTCTCTTCCTCGAAATTCAGTCTCTGGAAGGTTCAAGAAAGTTTAAAACGATATCGACTTTGTATAAATTTGGTAATAAATGTGATATTTAAATATAACTCATATCATTTAGTTCACAGCTCAAAAAACACATTTCCGTTGTGTGCAGTGTCAGGAAGAGATTAAAAGTATGACTCACGTTCGAGGCTCATTTCTGTCACAGCAGCAGAGTTTAACCGGGCAGATAAAAACAGAAGAGTAAAGAAGGAAAATTGCATTTTTCATAACTATCCAACACAGATATCCCAGCAGCACCTCAGGTGTCGGGGGATAAACGTGAGAGCGAGCAGCACTCGGGCTCATTACAGCTCATTTGCCTGGACTATTACCCTGGTGTTGACAGTGCGCATGGCGGTTAGTGGCTGTGGCCTGCAGGGATCAGTCTGTCCTGCAGAGATAATCACAGTCATAAGGAGCCTTTGACACCTCATTAATAATGGATGAGCTCTGCTGACTGCGTGGACCTGTTGCCAAAACACTTAAGCTGCTGTTGATGGACACAGAGCGGCGCGGGGGGGGGGGGGGGGGTTGCTCTTCTGGCCCGGACAATGCGAGCGGTGCAGTCTGGTGCGGTGTCGGATGCTGGAATCAATAATGTGTACAGTGTGGGTTTGTTTGTGTGTGTGTGTGTGTGTGTGGTATTCAAAGTTGTGCTTTTTTTTGTTGTTGTTGTGGAGGAAAACTGGCGAGCACACACCCAGGATATTCAGATTGAGTTTCTAACTTGCAAATCCTGCAGCAAACGAGTCACGTTACCAACATGGACTTATTAACGTGACTCTTCACATCCGCTGCAGAGCTTCTGATGAGAATCGTCCTGGTTGGGAGAGGATCCAGTTAATCTCAGCACTGAGGATCTTCTCTGTCAGAGCACAGAGCGGCTTCTCGCAGCTTAGAAGAAACATGTTGATCTGACACTCGACATAAACCACGCTCCATCCCGGTCTCGTTTCAAAGAGTCTCTGAACTTCTGTGAATTAGCCGGCCTGGCTTAGAGAGGCTGTCAGAGGAGAGCTGATGGCGGAGCTGCTCGGATTCACCACAACACGTCGACCTGCTGGGCTCCGGCTTTCACCTTCCACTCAGCTGAAGGCCAGAGGGCGGAGCTTCTTCTCATCGCTTTCTGTAAAACTTTGAAAGGAAAAGAGCTTTAATATAAGTGGATGATTTAAAGTTATGTCGTCCTTCTATCTCACGATTTTGTGTAAACGCTTGAAATTGGACTAAAATAAAATAACAAAGTTTGTCACCAACTCATGTTAACCCCTTGTAGACGGATGTCGCGAATTTGCCTCAAACCCCATTCCGGTCTTAATGCCGCCGAGGTGAAGATTGTGCCTGATTGTGCAAATACTACACATACCAAGGAATGTATTGGAAGCACTCTGCCGCCATCTAGTGGTCGAAGTGGAGAATACATACTAGCCCCTTGGGACTGTGCATTTTGACTTATTAAGCTGTATTTTAAATACTGTGATGATGGAACAGCAATGATTGTACAGAAACATATGTTGTTTATTCAATTTCAATCAAAAGCAACATCAATCTACATACAAGAGACTGGAAAATATGTTAAATTAAGGTTATGCCCCATTATGCCTAATGTCGCTAATTTGCCTCATACCTTAATTGTATATCTACTGTAAATGCTGTATTGAAATTAACAATCTCCACTTAATTTTTTTATGATTGGAAATTAATTCAGGCTTTAAGGGGTTAACAGATTTTTACCTTTGCATAGAAAACATCCAATGACAACATGGCCAACAACTCACACTGTCAACTATAGGCTGTTTATAAAGATGGACGACATGACAGGTACCCAAAAGTGAAGCCAGGGCCTCCTGGTGGCCCCCTGGTGGCTGACTGCAGGATAGACTGCAAGATGGCGACGGATATTTTAGCTTAATTTCTACCCAGTGGGTGGAAGTGCAGATTTACCTTCTTCCTACAGTTTGAGAAAGTCGAACCATGTTTCAGAAAGTAAATCAGATCCTGTTCTCTCGTTCTCTTCTAATTCATCATCTGAGGAAAAACTGTGCAGCTGCTTCACCGGAAAAAAATGTGACCTATGAATCTAACTGAAAACTCAGATGTAAACAAACCACCCACACACAATCTGGAGTGGTATCACAAAGTCAAAACAAGTATTTTAGGATCATCACTGTGTGTCTGCTGCTGTTTGTGTCATTACATTTCCTCAGCTCACATTGTGCTGTAAGAATGACAAAAGCTTTCAACACAAAAAGAAAAAACGTACCCTTGTGAGACACACAATTATTAAAGATGACACAACACAGTGTCTCTCAGCGGCGCCACTCTCTCTCGACTCCAGAGGAATTAACAAGTTAATTATTCATCTAAGCTTGTACTCAGCAGCGGGGGGGGAGCCAGTTAACCTGCATGACAACTTGGAGGGGGGGATGTAATCAGGGTGGATGGGCAGATGGGAGAGATGGAGGGAGAGCGCTCCATCAGGCAACCAGCCCAGTCAGACACACACTCACCATCAGCTGGAGGATCATTCTGCAGATCTGGTGAACAGACTGTTTACTGCTCATCTCAACACAACAGCACATAAACACAATCAGGCGTTTATCTGTTGTGTGGTCGGTTTCAGCTCTTTGGTCGTGTCTGACAAATCGAAAACGATCACAGGATGAATCGCCAATAAATTCTGATAACGTCCCAAGAGGATGAAGAAGGTTTGATCGCTGTAGCTTCTGTGATATCTTCATCAATCATCTAACATCTGGATTGATTGAGCATCATTTATGTTTCTGTCACCACTAACAGGAAAACAAGTTAAAAACAGTTATGAGAGTTTTGTTTCTGCAAAAGTTTTGTGTCGTTCGAGAGTTGCCTCCCTGAAAGTAATTTGAAGTAAACTTTTGACTTATTTTCTGCATTGTTTGGATGAATTTAAAACTTGAATCAAGTCAAGCCAGCCAGCCTTTTCTCCACACACAAGAAATGAACCTTATTCCACTTAATTGCATAATACACACAATACTTTGTAGGTTTGTCGAGTTTGTTGTTTGCGTAGAGAGCAAAAGCTTTAATGCATTAATGACTATGCTTTCATAAAGCTGTAGAATAAAGCCCTCGTTAAAACCTCCTCTTCCTTGTTTGTGTGTTTCCAGTCTTTCCCAGGGAACAGTAACGCAGACAGTGTGGTTCAGTACAAGCTGCAGCAGCCGGCCATCGCTCGCTTCCTCCGCCTCCTCCCTCTGAGCTGGAACCTCAGCGGGCGCATCGGACTCCGGCTGGAGACCTACGGGTGTCCTCATGGTGAGTGTCCTCTTCTCCATCACAAGGAGCTGATCGCTTTATCAATATCTGCATCACTAGTGCAACCTGCTCTCATCTCATATTCAGGAGACTGAAGCTATCTCATAGTGAACTCAGTATTAAAATGGATTAAAGCTAATTACATATGCGCAGCGCGTTAAGAATGTAATTTACAAAATCAGATACGAGCAGAAACATCGACCTGAGATATGAAACCTGTGTGAAGTGTAACGAGGGAGCTGTTGAATTAATGTGATAAGAGGGAAAAGCTGATGAGGCAACATCTATAAGAGCCTCTTTAAAACATGAGGGACAGATTCAAGTTATTACTTTATTGATATGGTTAAGGTTTGTAATTTGTCCATATGACTAATTCACTCTCAATTTTGTTCACAATTTCAATTAATTTACTAGTAGCCTGTATTGGTTTCTCACAAAGTTTTTCATATTGATTGATTAATATATTAAATTGAAATGTACCTTTAATTCAACAGGGACCAAACATGATGTTATCATTGTAGCCGTAGTAATACATGTTGTTGATTGTATGTGTATGTGTGTGTGTGTGGGTTAGTGTGTCTTCATCTGGTAGACACTCACAGTGTTTTAATGCACAGAAACATATGTCTAACTCATTCACCCCTTTTTAATGTTAACAGCTTTTTAATATCACTGCTGCTCCTCCTGGAGAAATGACTGTTGCACCTTCTGCTAATGTTTTTCTTACACATACCACATAATTATATAACTTGTTTGAACGTGTGTGATTTTGTGTGTTAGAATTTTAATCTATGTTTAATTCAGTTGCTGCTGTTTAAGGATTCAAAGTGTCTTTGTGGGACATGTCCCTAACGTCCGGCTGGTTCTCTCCACGTCGTGTCTTCCAGCCTCGGACCTGGTGAGCCTTGCCGGGGGCAGCAGTGGTCTGGTGTTCAGGCCCAGTCCCGGCCCCAGGAGGACATCCAGGGACATCATCTCTCTGAAGTTCAAAACCCTGAAGAACTCTGGGACGCTGCTCTATGCAGAGGGACGACAGGGACTCAGCTTCAGTCTGGAGCTGGTGAGAGGGAAACTGCAGCTGCTGCTCGGACCAGGTACAAGTCAACAGATCCTGAGTCTGTCCCTGTCAGTCAGTGGTTAACAGTCTGAAGATCACCCTCAAAATGACTTCTTACATCTGTCCTGTTGTTAAATTGGTTCTAGAACATCTGTATCAGCTCCAGGACAAAATAAAACCCTGATATCTGATAAGTTTATATGAGTTCTGGCTGCAAGCTGCAACGTGATTGGTTTAAATCCTGGCTCTGCTGCATCTCTATCTAGTTACAGCAGTGATGGATGGTTCCAGTTTACTGAAGCATGTGTTTGGGGCCGGACTCTGCGGGACTAGATACGTGCCTTAGGCGTGTGTGTCTGTGTGTGTGTGTGTGCGTTTGTGTGTGTGTTTGTGTGTGTGCGTTTGTGTATGTGTGTGCGTTTAATGGTGTAAAACCAGAGGTTGTCAGGCTGCCATGCTGAATCATCACCATATGGCCACATAGCTCAACTCTCATCAGTGATCCATCCATCCATCCCTCCATCTATCCATCCCTCCATCCATCCATCCAGTGTTCCTCCACCTCATTTAACATCTCATATTTCCTCCCTCTTGTATTGAAATGAAAGAGGGATTTAAACACCTGATTTAAATGCCTCTATCATTTGTAAATGCGTCACAAAGAGATTCAGCTCCAGAGAACTGATGTCTTTGTTGTATCACAAAGAATAAGACTCTTGCTATATAGTGAGAAATGTTTCATCTTCTCTTATGAAACCGGAGACACCACGAAAAGAAGCTGCAGCTCAGCGAGAGACGATTAAACATTCGTAGAGAGGCCGACACTGAAAACTCTCTCTCTGTATTTCTGTCCGTTTCTCCATCTTCTCTCTTATTGTCGCCCAATCATTTTGTTTATTTCATATCAGAAGTGTCTTTCTGCTTTTTGCAGCCTCCTCCTCTTCTTTCCATCTCATCATTTCACTTTTCTCCCTCGACACTGTTTGTGTGATTCGGCCTCTCAATGCTTCTCCAGTCCTGGACCCTTTTCCTCTCATGTTTCTCACGGGCAGTTACCTTTTATACTTCTCTCTCATCTTTTCTTTCTCTTCCTCCCTTCCACTCTCTCTTTTTTCCTCGACGTTGCCTTTTCAGGTTGCAGGTTGTGTAGTTGAACTTGTCTGTTGTGTGCGTT
Source organism: Pleuronectes platessa (assembly GCF_947347685.1). Classification (NCBI taxonomy): domain Eukaryota; kingdom Metazoa; phylum Chordata; class Actinopteri; order Pleuronectiformes; family Pleuronectidae; genus Pleuronectes; species Pleuronectes platessa. Next base: position 2,917,296 of record NC_070638.1, read on the forward strand.
GACCCGGAGCTCGGGCTCGGTTCTGCTCTGTGAACACATCCAGGTTGGAACAGCTGCGTTTTGCTTGATGGGGAAACTCTGAATGATGGAAACAGAAACTCTGTCGTGGAAAACACAGATAGATAGAAAACCCGATTGTAGATTAAATTGTTTCGAGTTGGTTCTAAACTCTTTGTGCGTCGTATGTGAGCAGCTGTAGAGATCTGCTGCTGTCAGCTGACGTCTTGTTTTGTGGCTCCACTTGAATTTGTGACTCAATTTCATTTCATCCATTAAATTAATTGCTTAATTGCTTAAATTGGGCATCGACCAATCTAATCCAGTCACTGACATTAAATCAATAGAAACATCACTATTCAAACTTATCTGGACTATTGTGCAAATAATAATATTAATGTGCTTCATTCTTATCTCAGTAAACTGCAGGAGATTCTTGCAATAAAACTGTAAAAACCTCAAATGCATTTTACACAACTGCAAACACACAAATACTTTTTTAATCTTCTACTGACGAACAATCCGGTGACGTTACCACAGCTGCACGTTGAGACACACACCCTGAGAACCAGGAGACCAGACACACTGGGAATCAGTTGTGCGTCAGTGGTCTTTTCCAAACCGTGTGTTTACCGTGTGGAAACGATGTTTGCAGCTGATTACAGCTCCTGATAGAAGCCGCCACTGTTTCCCTGTGTAATCAGATTTGGTGAGCAGCTGTAATGAGATTGTAATGATGCAGTGTTCCTGTGCAGGAGAAAAGCAGATTGTCGAGCGGAGGCAAACCGATCCCGTCTGATCCGCCCTGACCTGAAACACAAAGTTGTCGTCATTAGTAGATTTTGATTCCTTATTTATTGAGATGATTCTCTGAACGTGCTCGTTCTTGTTCAGCAGCAGAATAACTCATATCCTCGAGGATCCTCGAGCACAGTCTGGATTCACTGAGGAGCGTCTACATGGAAATATGTATCGTGCACCTCGTGCTCCGAAGATGAAACATGTTTTGATTTGTGCGACCTCTTGACCTCTCCTCTGTGCCAATATCACTCTGATCTTTACATTTTTCATAACTGCTGACCCGCGGCTTGTTAATATTTCCCGTGCACATTCACGATCCCGTCAGGAAGTGACCTACTGATTTTTTTATACGACCCCCCCCCCCCCCCATTTTAATTCATGTTGCAGTCTTGCTCAAGGACTCAGTGGCAGTTGGTTTTACACATGGGAACAGTTTTTGCTGTTGTGAATTATAATAACACACCATCATTTTCCCTTTTTGGTTAAAGAACTGAAATAACGACACATGCAAATACAGACACACACTTCAAATAGGGGAAAAAACACCAGAAAGAAGTGATGAACCTGAAGTTTAACGCTTTGTGAAGTTATTGAAGTCTGCTCCTCGTCAGCGGCGATGGAAACTGATCAAATTGATGAAGATGATTTCTGTATTTGCTTCTGTTGAGACCTTTTCCTGCGTATTTCTATATTTGCATGTGTCTTTTTTAATTTGCACGCTTGGCCACCGTACGATTCAATACTAGAAAATGCCTCTGGACACAACTGGAGATAGACCAACAACCAGTCAGAGTAACAACATATATTAACATTATTAATCAAAAAGCTTTAAAGGTTGTAAAAAGGCTCATCAGGAATCATTTGCTTCTTCAAAAGAAGATTCTGCTGGAAAGAGGGAAACCACAGAGGAAGATAAAGACGACACAGAAACGAGAGGGAGCGCTCTAAATATTATTTTCATTTCATTCTGTGTGTGTTTGCCCTCTGGTCCCCTCACATTGATTCCTCCTCTATTCAGCATAGAAATCAAATCATCCGTCAAATGAAACTCTCACTCATGGAGTCCTCTCCCTCTCGTCTGCACCTCCATCAGCACAGTAACCGGTGCATTGATCAAAGCCGATGGATCGACAGAGTGTGTGTTTTTAAACCTCCTCTGTGTCTCCTCTCGTATCGATTTCACTGTTTCTTGTCATTCACCCACAAAAAAAACCTCTTTTTGATGAAGTGCACAAACCGAGCTGAACTATCAGAGATGCATTTGTCCATCATCTTCCAGACGGACTCTGTGAAGCCGGGATTGTCTCGGCCTGTAGAACGTCTGATACATTTTTAATGACTGACTGTATTCGCCTCTTTCTCCTCGTCCCTCTCTCTCTCTCTCAGCAGAGACACAGAGTTTCTCTCACAGGTTCTTTGGTGGTGTGGGGGTGGGGGGGGAGAGAGAGCAGAACCGATCCACTAAATCGGACCTGCTGGTGCTCATCAATCATTAATGATGTCGCACCATGTTCCCAGATCAGCCTTTATCACGACTCGAGTCTGCAGATACACAGAAGTTTCTAATGAGACCAGACCTCGCTGTGATCCTCTCTGTGGGATTCTGACACAAATCTGAATATTCACAACAGAGGAGAAGCTTTATTTGGTCTGTCGCTCTCTTCTCGTCGCTCTGGTCAAAGAATGCAAACAAAGCTTTGAATTGAGAAACAGAAAGTCTCATTTTGTATTCCCTTGTGTCCTCGTCTGTTCCCCGTGTCTCAGGTGGAGCCTCGTCCACGGAGCCGCGGCGTCTGGCCTCCCTCGGCAGCCTGTTGGACGATCAGCACTGGCACCATGTCGTCCTGGAGAGAGGCGGCGCTCACCTCAACCTCAGCGTGGACAGACACACACAGAGGGTTCAAATCCCTGCAGAGTTCGACCACTGGGACATCGAGCAGGTGTCGTGAAGCAGCAGAATACACAGAGTCTCAATACACATTCAGGACGAGCGTGAAACGTGCAAAACTACTGTAGCTACATATTAATAGTAGACTTGTAATATTGTGTAACTGTTTGTGTGTCTGTGCCCATGCAGCTGATGTTAGGGACGGTCCAGAGCCTAAGTTCTCAGAAACCACTCGTCTCCAAGAAGAAGTTCAGCGGCTGCCTGGAGAACCTGCTGCACAACGGACTGAACCTGATAGAACGAGCCAAGCACAACGACCAGCAGGTCACTCTCATGGTGAGTTCACTCAGCTCAACACCAAACCATTAAAGGATTCTGGGAACTGGGCTTAATGGGACAACTATACACTTTTAAGAACTGGTTCCACTAACAGGTCATTTGTTTGATCTGATAAGAAGCTGTAGCCAACGTTTACTAACCTTCACCTCTAGATAAAATAATAACAATAATGAAAGTAATAAAGTCCTGTTCCCCCAGCTCCATCACAAGAAGGTGTTGCACCAGGTTGTTTATATTGATGCAGGTGATGCATTGTGTGTTTAAACGTTGTGTACAGAACAGCAGCTTTGTGTTTTTAAAAGTTAGAACAGCTGTAATAAGGCTTCAGGCTGCTCGGCTCCTAACGTGAGAACATATATCTTCAATCAGTGGAAATAAGATCTGCAGAGCTGCCTCTGAATGTCCTCCTCCACTAAATCCCTTCTGGTCATTCAAACCCTGAGAGAACATTTTGTTTGTGACTCTCTCATTAGAACCAAACACACATCCAGGACAGTTCAACACCGAGTTTCTGTTGTTTCCTTATTGATCGCTCCCCCGATGTCTCCCACTGAGATTCAGTTTCAGTGGTGAGGTATTGGTTCACCACTCACATCTGTACGCTGCCTCATGAGCCGCTGGCTGGTTAATGAAGCCGGGACAGAGTACTGCAGAAAGTTAGACTCTCGCTAATGCCTCCTTATCTCGGCCATTAGGACCTTCACGTGTTCCTAAATCCACACTGAGTGCATCGTGTACAGACTCGTCTACAGGGAGAAATAAATGCTCTCTGGTTACAGTGACGGTCCAAACTGCAGGAGGAAAAAACATAAAGTGTCAGGGAAGAGGAACACAGATTCACACGCATGGCTGAGGAAGGTAATTACAATGCTGCTGCCGCGGCTCTTTAAGGAGCTTTCTGCAGAGTTAGGACCCGATGTGATCCAGAGATAAGATGCTGTTTCATGTGAGAGGTGCATTAATACAAAGAAAACTAGAAGGGCACTCAGGGAGCACATTACCGCACCAAGGCTGATTGGCCACTTAAGCATCATCACCAGCAGATCAGATACGTGCACACAGAGAGGCTCTGCAAACAGTGAATGCAGGAAAAGATCCGTGTAGAGCAAATTAAAATAAGATCCCCCACAAAAAACACGTCATTTGATTCGCAAAATGCAAATCTTTATTCAGATCTGCATTAAATTTGTGGATTTTTAACACTTCGCACATGCCTTATTTATTTTGTAGAGATCTCTGTATCATTTCTTGAGAAATTCACAAACAGAACGTCCTCTTTAACTAAAGAAATCCTGGATAAAACAGATCTACACCAACATGTTATGGGTTCTTCACTGATCCTTTCTGTGGAAATGCATCCTGCAGCTTTTGCATGATCTTGCTTTTCAAACAAACAAATGGATGAGGGTGAAACTGAGGTATAAGAGTGTGGCTGGAGAAGGTTCAGAGTTTTGCTGCTCTTAGAAACAAAGCAGTGTATCAGAGACGTTGAGATGAAGAACTTCTCATCTCACTATCTGCTCTCCTCCTCTTCTTCACTTTCTTTATCTCTCTCCTACATCACAGGTGACTTTGGTGTTTTTCAGTTCCCCCCCCCCGATCATATCCCCGGGCCGTGCTGTTATCATTATGTTAATACCCGTGTCCTCTTTAAGGAGACTTGCTGATGAGATCACGGTGACACGAGGTCACGTCGACACGCCCTCTGCAACTGATTAATATTCATGTTTTACCTTGTTTTATCTGTCTAGTCATCATTTTTGCTGTCACCCCCCCCCCCCTCTCTGTGTCTCAGGGCAATGTGACCTTTTCCTGCTCTGAGCCAGTTTCCATCGCGGTGACGTTTCCCGGCCCACAGAGCTTCCTCCAGCTTCCAGGGCCGATGGCGTCCTCTTCGGGGGGCGTGTCCGTGGGGTTCCAGTTCCGCACGTGGAACAAGGCGGGGCTTCTGCTCACCTTTGACCTCCCTGGCGAAGGAGGCGTGGCCTGGCTGCACCTGAGCGAGGCCCGACTGCGGCTGCAGATCCAGAAGGCTGGCAGGGCGCTGCTGGAGCTCAGTGCAGGTCAGACACCAGGACGACCCTTCAGACGCCATTCTCCCATCATCCACCTCTGACCACTGACAGTTACATCTATCCCTTTAAGACGATTGCAACAAGTAGTTTATTTACCTAATTACCTTTTATCTCCTGTACTTTCTCGGCTCACACATCGCTGTGGCAGAGCGCGGCAGTCGATGGCCTAGTGTGATGACCAGGGGGGGGGTTCCAGAGCAAAGCATTGACAGGGAGACAAGTAGAGCCGATAATGAGATATTGATCTATTCGCTCGACCCAGAGCTTCACCCGACTCAGACCTGCAGGTACATGGAGCAGGTCAATGACACAGAGGAGACAGGAAGTGAAGTAACAAGCCTGGTCTCCTCTCATCAGCTCCTGGTTTCAATCTATTTAGTCATTTCATGGTTTTATTCTTTTAAATATTGTTTTATTGTGAGAAAGACATGAAGACCAAGCAAGTTTGGTGCGTGTGTGGCTGTGGAGTGACCTGGTTTGTAACTTCACATGCTTCTTCTTCTCCTTGAAACATCTGCTTCAGGTCTGAATGAACACGTGAAGAAAATAATAATCAGATTTCGAGCAGTTTGTGTTAACGACCTTTTTGGTTCCAAGGTTCTGCTCTGAACGACGGCCAGTGGCACTCAGTGGAGCTCCACTCCAGAGGAGGACGTGTGACCATCGCTGTGGACAAAGAGGAAGGAGGCGTCGCTCACGCCACCTCCTCATTTCCTGTCGCGGCAGGAAGTCATCTCTTCTTTGGCGGTGAGAGCAAAATACACGGTATCGATTTTAGCAGATAACACAACGAGGGAGCACTCAGCAACCGCACTCACAAACTGATGTGTCCCTCTCTTGGGTTCAGGTTGTCCGGCTGAAGACGAGCGTCAGGAATGCAGAAACCCCTTCAACGTCTTCCAGGGCTGCATGCGTCTCTTCACCCTCCACCACCAACACCTGGATCTCATCACGGTGCAGCAAAAACATCTGGGCAACTACAGCAACCTGCACATCGACATGTGTGGAATCATCGACAGGTCGGTGTTCAGAGGAACTCTGTGTGATGTAGCCCTAAAGAAATGTCCTGCACGGAGACCTTCATCACGTCTGATTCAAACTGTCATGATGAACAGAGCTTTTATACATCTACACACAGGGGGTCGATCATTTTAAAACCATTTTACAGGGATCTTGTAAGGAGATTTCTGGTCTTACAGATCATAAAGATTACTTTCACTCCACAAAGGAAGGAAATCTACCAGACATGGGATTTAAACCTATGAGGACTCTGCATCTTGGGTCCACGACTCCAACCACTCATCCTGGTGATTGTCAGTATTCTTCCCTGCGAATCTAAATTCTGAATCATCAGGGGTAAAACAAAGAAGATGGTGAGAAGTCCTCGACAGCAAAGAGCAGGATGTCAGCATTAATGATAATTCCTTCCATAGCTTCGTGTTCTTACTGGACACAGATACTTTTCCCAGGGTATTAGATTCAATTCCTGGTGACTGTAATTGAAAACAGCATTTGCAAAGTAGAAATGTCCCTTTGTTACCTTCTCTGCTGCGGATCAGGTCGTGCACAGTGGATTTCTGGTGAGTTTCCACTGAAACCAGCAGCCTGTCGTGGCCTGGAAACCATCCTGATGACAGTAACTCTAACAGGGGGAAATGAGTCCTGCTGTAAACACCAACTGCCGCCAGCTGTTAAACCTGTGGCTGGAAACATTCAGCTGGAGAGAGAGAACAGATTCCAGCTCAGCCACTCAGCCGTTCTGTTGTGGGATGGAAACGAGGTTGATGACATCACTGAGAGTGAATTTACATCATTAAAGAAAAGTAGTTTTAAAGTTCTGTAATATTTCAGTTTGCCCGACACAAGCAAAACCTCTGAAATACAGGAACCCATGTGAGTCATTGTTACTGAAAAGACATTAATTGCAGCTGCTATATAAACTCATGATGAACATTAGACTCAAATGAATCTGTTGGGGTTCAGACCTCATGATAAAGACCTTCAGTTTGATTCATCGCTGGATTTTAAGATGATTAATGAAAGTGAGAATCATCGATGAAGATTCAGAGTCGGAGCAATAAGGTCGACCTCGGGAGATAAGAGAGACGAGCCAATCGTGTGCCGTCCTGGTGTCTCGCCAAATAGCTGCAATTAATTAATGAGACAATCACACCAATTATAAACCTGCCTCAGGGGCACACACACACACACACACACACACACACACACACACACACACACACACACACACACACACACGCTGTAGTGTAGGTAAATACGAGCAGACTTAGTGAACCAGCCACTTGATATAGAGAATCCCCTCCAGTGGTTTTAATTAAATGTCTCGTTTAATCTGACTTCATTAGATTATTATTCACTACGACACCGTTCAGGCACAGATCTGAGTGTTCGCGAGGAATAAAACAAAAACAACAACAAAAAATCTGATTTGTAGGAAAGACAACAACAACAACAAAAATCCCCAAATGTTCTCAATGTAGTTCTGCTGATTGAATTTTGGGCCCCTGGGATATATTGTGTAGATAAGTCAGGTGGAAAATGGACTCACCATCAATGTGTGGTCATTGTGTGTGTGTGTGTGTGTGTGTGTGTGTGTGTCTGTGTGTGTGTTATTATTGCTGCCGGTGCCAAAGGGCATTATTATCGAGAGCTAACGCTCCATTAGCGGCACAAATGGAACTCAAACCCACAAGGAGCCTCTTCATCAGTTCAACACCTTGTTTTATACCGGGGGGGGGGGGGGGGGCTCTTTCCCAGTCCACACATTACACGAACCTCTCTGATGTGATGTCAGATGGTAGTGATGATGCTACTCTCCGCTGATTTAAGCCAAAACAATTTGCTTAAGGAAATGATTAATTCAAATTCAAAATATCAGTAAAAGATTTTTGTATTTTTTACTTCTATGTTCGTGTTGATTGTATAAATTGTCTCACACTTCAATAAGACTCTTGAGAACACAGGTTTTCTTCAGGGTTTTTTCTGTGTGGACTGAAGTTAATTGTCATATTTTGTGTTTTCATGCTGAATTGTGTCACAGGAGGAGAATGATGACTTTGTGTTTAAAGCTCTGCTCTCTGCCTCGGGGCTCAGTGTGAACACTGTGTTTCTGTGAATGACATTTCAGTGGATTTGAGGTTTGAATGAGACTGTTTGTTGTATGAATCGGGAATTTACTGGTGATCTGTCGGTGTCACTTTGTTGTTTTGTTTCCTGGAGATTAACTGGTTGTCAGATACAATCAGTGTTGTATCTTAATACAGTTTTATTTAACGGTTTCAACGCCTCTGGGCATTTTCATATTTTGCCCAGAAGTCAAAAGGAGTAAACACAACTCCTGCATGGAACCATAATGAGCCCTGACTCGTTCCTGACTCACATGTGGAGCTGCTCTCAGGCAGCAGGAGGAACATGGAGCTCAACAGGCGACTGGCGATGTGGATCAATATCTGTCACAACCTCCTCAGCAGTGACTTCTCCACTGGACACTCGTTCATTTCACTTCATCTGTTCAAACCTCATCCTGATTATCTCAATAATAAGACTTCTCTCTCTCTCTCTCTCTCTCTCTCTCAGGTGTTCTCCCAGTCGCTGTGAACATGGCGGCCGCTGCACTCAGTCCTGGACCATCTTCCACTGCAACTGCTCGGACAGCGGCTACAGCGGAGCGACCTGCCACAGCTGTAAGTCAGACGGCTGCTGTCACCACGTGTGTTTGGAGACTAAGGCCAGATCCAGAGGATGAGAGGAGCTTCCCACATCACAGAACAAAAACATCTTCATGACAAACCATAGGAAAGAAAAACTGGAAGAATCTTGTCTCCTTCAAATGTTGGAGAATGAATGAAACTGTGGCTTCAAGTCACTTTTGAAGTTTTTAAATATTTGACAGACACGAGAATCTTTCCCCGACGTGTTCAAATATAACCATGAGAAGCTCATTCTTCTGTCTGCATATGTGAAATATAGAAAAACAATCAAGGTGGTGTTACATCCAAGATTATTTTTTTTATTGAGGTGCAAATTGGAGACGAGAGAGAGAGAGAGAGAGAGAGAGAGAGAGAGAGAGAGAGAGAGAGAGAGAGAGAATTGAAGTTAAGATGTGAGAAAGTGCAGTAAAGGCAGATAATGAATTTCCTTTCACACACCGGGAGGCAAACTGAGAAGACAATCTTAGTTACAGTATGAAATAACAGTGAAGGGATGAGAAACGACTGAGTGTGTGATTGACGTGTGATTGTGTTTCTCTCTTGCTCACGTAAGAGCTTTTTCAAAGTCGACTTTTAAAGTTGGCAGAACAACTGTTCACAGTTTGAACTTGAATTCTGCGACTGTCAATCACAGATGCACTTAGCAGCAAAGCAGTTAATAGTTATAGTTATATTTGAGTTCCCCCTGTGGTGCAGAAGCTGCAGACTGGGAACCTGGAAATCCTCGGTTCCTTTCAGTTCGGTCTCTAAAGGAAATGGCCCCTGAATTGAGTCACAGCTAATATACTTTATATAAAGATCGACAACATGACTGCTCCCTGAAAGTGAAGCCAAAACATCTTGATCGCCCCCTGATGGCTGCCTGCAGTATAGCTCCTAAACGCCAGTTATTGAATGGGACACAGAGCAAATTAAAAAGTCAAAGGTAAAATCAAGTATACGTCCTTGATACATAGATACACAAATAACCTACTTTGGAGGTATGTGTGTATGTGACTGGAGGAGGAGGAGGAGGAGGAGGAGGAGGAGGAGGAGGAGGACAAGTGGCGAGAGGAAGAGGAGGGGCAGATCAAGGTTTACCGAGTATTAGTATTCCCATCAGTCTTTGTCGTCCCCCTCAGCTGGACTGATCTTTGTGCGACGCTTCTCTCAGGTTGTGATTCAGTTGTGACACACACAGAAAACTCCCAGAATCCTCCACAGTGCGCTCGTCCCCTCGATGTGTCGATGGAGTCCTGACGCGTCTCCTTCTTTTCCTCACAGCCGTGTACGAGCAGTCGTGTGAGGCGTACAAACACAACGGCAACACGTCGGGACATTTCCACATCGACGTGGACGGCAGCGGACCAATCAGACCACAGCTGGTCTACTGCAACATGACAGGTGACTCTCTCTCTCTCTCTCTCTCTCTCTCTCTCTCTCTCTCTCTCTCTCTCTCTCTCTCTCTCTCCTGCATCCTCCCATCATCACTCAACATTCTGTACAATGAACATTTACATAACTGTAAGTGATGGCGCTCCTCTCATCATCTCAGACTCACTTCATCTTTCATCTTCACTTCTTGCATCGCTTCTTCCATCTCTCTCTCTCTCCATCTCTCTCTCCTTACCTGATTCCTTCCTCTCTCTCTCTCTCTCTCTTATTTTAATATCCATCTCTCCCTCTATATGACTCAACCTGATGCTTGTTGATGATGCAGCGGCCGACACGTGGATGGTGATCCAGCACAACGACTCGGAGCTGAGCCGAGTCCGAGCGTCTCCGGGCGTGAACCAGCTCCTGATTCACTTCGACTACTCCACTGGAGAAGAGCAGCTGATGGCAGCCGTCGGCCAATCAGAGCACTGTGAACAGGAAGTGGCCTACCACTGCAGGAAGTCCCGCCTCCTCAACACTCCTGGTAAAGACCGTTTTTTGTATCTATCCAGCAAAGAAAGTGCATCTCAGCTGTTTATGTTACATCCACTTTCAATCTCACTTATCATTTCCATAAATGGGAAACTGCGCTGGGTAGAGGAAGCATAGAACTACATGGTGGATATATAAATATCATTATATTTTAGATGTTACCAATAAATCCCACTGGTTTTACTTCCTGTGTTTTCTCTGAATCTAATTTAAAAGCAGGAATTATATTATATGTTTAATTGGTCTGGAGGAAACTTTCCTGTCACAGTTACACATTCTTCTCGCTCCACCAGACAAAAGAAAAATAATTGTTTTTGTCGTTGCTGTAAACTTAATCAGGCTCCGAGGTTTTTTTTCTTCTTCTTCCTCTTTAGAGTCAGAACAACAGATTGTGTTAGATTGATTTCAGACTGAGCATCGACTCAGTTTGTCTGTGTTTCTTTTTCCTAAAAAGTTATTTCTCGCATTAATCGACCTTAATGCTGCGACTCTGTGTTTAGAAATGGATTTTTTCTTCCCCGTGACAAAGTGAATAGTAATGACCACCATTACACACACATCACTAATGCACGACTTTAAAGAGCAAAGGGAAAACGTTGTGATATAAATCTTCTTCCAAGACGTTAAGCACGAAAACAAAGACTGAAAGTTTAACAGCAAACAAAAGATGGATGAGGAAAGAATAGAGGAAGAGACAGATGGATGAGTGTGTGTGTGTGTGTGTGTGTGTGGGGGGGGGTTGTGGCTTATAAAGTTTCAGTCTGAACATGAGCATAAAGAACAACACAGGACGTATTTATTGACATATGTAATTATAATAGTAAAAAGAATTATAAACTTTAATTCCATAGCACAACATATAGCTCAAAGTTATTTTCATAAGCGAAAAGCAGAAGCTTAAAAACATGAGATGTTCAGAAAGTAAAAGTTGTCAAAACAATTGACAAAGGTGAAAAAATGGTTCAAGCAAGTTTAAGATTTACAATTACAGAAGAGACGTGATTGAATTAAATAAAATAAAGTTTTGAGTAGTTTTTTTAAACACGTCCACAGAGGAGAACCAAGGAAATAAAGTAAATAGAGCAGAAGAGGAAATTGATGGAAATGAACAAAGTAGTTAAACTCACAATGTTCTTACGACAGAGAGTTGATTTTTAAATCACGGCCACAATGTTTTTTCACTGCACAGTTTTATTATAAAAGCTGAATTATACTTGGCAGCGTTTCTAAGGAGAAATGAAAACACAGCTGAAGAAAGAAGTCTCATGTTTCTATTTCTGAAAGTTTCAGATCTTATGTCTATAACAACTCACGTTTAAATGGAAGCAGCTTCTCTGGTAACTGAGATTATTCATGTAATGTTATTATCAACTTATTTTACACATTCAAACTTTTTGTACCAGTGATTCTTGCAGTATTTTTTGGAGGTGAATAACCGACACATTATCTTGTCCAAGAGCACGTAGCTCTTTTCTTATCGTGTCTGAGAAGATACGTGTGCCTCAGGATAGATACTGGAGCCAAAGGTCAAAGGTCGACTCTGAACCTGAAACAACAGAGTGTGTACTCGTGTGTGTGTGAGCTGAGCTCTGTGTGTTTCAGAGGGCTCTCCGTTCAGCTGGTGGCTCGGTGGTCCTGGTTCCGGTCGTGTGCAGACGTACTGGGGCGGAGCTCAGCCAGGCAGCCGGCAGTGTGCCTGTGGCCTGCAGGGCGACTGCGTGGACCCACAACACTACTGCAACTGTGACGCCGACGGCCTGGAGTGGTACTGAAGTTAATAAACTATGAATATATGTTAGTTTTTATGTTTTCTTCTTGTCGTCTCTCTCTGTCCTCATGTTGAAAGCTATTCCTTCCTGATATCAGTCGTCCATCACCAGCTTGTCTCGTCCTGCCTCTATTTTTACGAACCAGACCTGCCGCCGCCATCGCTCTTTAATATTTCATAAGTCTAACAAAGTGCTGTGCGCTCCAGCTCTTCAAGGCCTGAATGTATTTATACCTCCGCTCAGGAGATGGTTTTCATCAGAGAGCAGCGTTACACAACAACTACTGGACAGATGATCACAGTGGAGAATGTCTGGGTCAGAGAATCAGTCTTTAAACTTTATTTAGGTTATTTTGCCAAATCATGGGCATTTTGGGACATTTTCATTAATTTCTCTATGAATAATTCATAGTTATTTTAATTGCGGATCCAAATAAAAATCTGAATCTCGTTTAAATGTGGTTTTATCAGGGCATTGATGGTTGAGCGTTGGGCTCTGCTCTCAGCTTTTATACTTACACACTGTCAACAGTCACATTATCTACTTGTCTTGCTTTGGAAGGAGCTGTTCCAATAACTGCTGAGCACAGAGCATGAAGTGTCAGGATGGTTATAATTTCTTTTTTGTTCTATTTATGTTCATATTTATTTCAGGAGACTGCACATACACACTTCAGTCTCAGCATCAGCTTGTTGCATCATGTAAAAACATCATCCTCCTCTCCTCAACGTTTCATTTCATTTATTTTATCTGTCTTCTTCCTCTTTTCTTTACTTCTCCTCTTGTTTATTTACTTCTGCACCTTCATCATCATTTTCCTTCACCTCCCTCTCCTCTGTCTCCTCAGGGCGGAGGACTCGGGCCTCCTCACCCATAAGGAGAGCCTCCCCGTCAGGTCTCTGGTGCTGGGTGACCTCCAGAGGCCGGGGTCAGAGGCGGCCTACAGGGTGGGACCGCTCCGTTGTAAAGGAGACAGTAAGCCCCTGACAGCCACCAGTCTTCTTTTTAAAAACGTTTCTAAAGAGACAAAGAAAGAATCGCTCCTCCTCTTTGCTTCCAGCTGATCAGCGAGAGGGTTTCTTGTGTTTCTATCAGAGAACTTGTGGAACGCGGCGTCTTTCGACAAGGAGACGTCGTACCTCCACTTCCCCACGTTCCACGGAGAGCTGAGCGCCGACATCTCCTTCCTGTTCAAGACCACGGCCTCCTCGGGCGTGTTCCTGGAAAACCTGGGCATCAGAGACTTCATCCGCATCGAGCTGAGCTGTGAGTCCAAACACTTTTTAATATGTGTACATTTTTATCTCGGATAATCTGGATTTTGTGGAGTTTTCTAGTTTCCTCTCGTGTTGCTCGAGCGTTTCCAACATTTGATTCTGATATTTCACTGTTTGTTGCTTTTTAATCAATTTTCTCCCTCCGACCGGCGCCGACTTCATTGATACCATACCCCCCCCCCCCCACACACACACACACACACACAGGACAGCACTGCATTAACCATCCATCCAATAAATGTGTGAACAAGATTAAACCCATAAAGAGCCGCTCGTAATCACTGTTGTGGCCGGCCTTGTTTTTTTACAGCAATTAATTTTACAGGTGTTTCACAAACTCTCGGGGGGGTTTTCACCGTGACCCTGAATCGATTCCTGTCTCCGGTGTAACAAACACACACGGGCGCCACAATGTGTCGTTTAGATTACGACAGTAATAACCAACTGTGTGTTGTGCGGTTTATGGCTGCCATGGAAATGTGGCCGGGTGGAAGAGGGACGTTTATAGCCCACCGTAGATTGTGTTATTTGAAGTGTAGCTGTATTACCCAGCAAGGTGTCCTTGTGCTTGTGTGTCTGTGGCAGTGATGCAGTGAGGTGTGAGTTACATGTCTACGGGCGGCTATGGTGTGTGTCATTTAAAAAAGAGCTGCGTAGACGCCATGAATCAGGAACTCGAGTCGTTTCGTGTTTGGAATCTTTCATTTCACTTTACTCTTTTAGTCTACGTCCAGAATCGACATTTTCATTTCAACAATCTCATTTTGGCTCTTTATCAGTTTTAAACCACGTCCACACCAACTTGCCTGGTGTAAAGAGGGATTTTTGCATATTTCACAATTAATATCTCGTCTCCTTCACATGTAAACACTTGTGTCATTGCAGAATTTAACAACAGCTGTTAGTAAAGTCATCAGGGTCAGACACACTTGTTATTGTTTATCCCTGCTTATGCTGATTCTTTTCTTCTTTTTTTTTTATGAACACATAGTAGAATGGATGCAGCTTTGGTTGAGTTTACTTTACTTTTCCGTTTCAGTGTCTCTCCTTGTGTTTTGTTGCACTTCGGAGGAGGCTACTCCAGAAATTGGAGGGAGGGGACACACACACACACAGAAACTAATACAGCAGCACCAGCCTCGCTCCTCTGGGAAATCACTGTCATGGTTGTTGTTCCAGCTCTGAATCCTGCTGCTGTGTTACACTGTGGCCCGGGCGCTGGAAACTGTTTCTAAATGAAGTTACCGTGGAATCCGTGGCCATTGTTTCATTTTCTTCTGTGCTCCCGTAGTGATGCATCCTCGGCCCTCCACCGGCAGCACATGAAGAGTGATGGTTTGCTTTGTCTGAGGCTCTTGTTGTTGTTGTTGTTGTTGTTGAAGAGAATCCGAGCCGACGCCAAAAGAAACAAACAAGTACAGACGTTTAGCTCCGAGCTGCTGTCCATGGTGCTGATGGGGCTGAGGCTCTGGCCGTGGTCCTGAATATGAGGCTGAAACTCTTCTGAGCGCAGGGATGGAATATTTACATCTTTTAGTTCATATCTCTTAAACAATCAAACTATATTATTACACTATGAGATACATCTGCTTCTCCTGGCCAAAGAGTCATTGTCGGTTTATCAAACTGTAGGATGGTGAATACTTGTCTAGATTATTTACCTTCCTACCTTTCTGGTCCCTTTCTACCTCCTTCTCTTTCCCTCTTTCCCCTCCTCTATTCTGTCGTCTCTCCATCAGCCTCCACCCAGGTGCTTTTCTCCTTCGATGTGGGTAACGGGCCTCTGGAGGTCCGCGTGGAGGCGCCGGCCCCGCTGAACGACAGCCGGTGGCACCGGGTCCGAGCCGAGAGGAACGTGAAGGAGGCGACGCTGCGGCTGGACGAGCTCCCCCCCGCCAGGCAGGAGGCGCCGGCTGACGGACACTTCCACCTGCAGCTCAACAGCCAACTGTTCATAGGTGAGAAGCCTCAGCCATCGTGTTATATCAAATCTGTTTCTTTGTCTATGGTTATAAAACAGATCCTTATAATTTCCTGTATTCACATTTCAGTCGAATTATTGTTTTGTTTCTCGGTTTGTTTTCTTTCTGACAATATTTAATGAAAGACAGGAAATTCTTCTCACTGCTCCTCGTTACTTAAAGCAAAATTGTTCATTCTCAAGGAATGAGAGAGAAAAATTCAGATTTACTCACAATAATCAAAATATGCTGATGAAGCGAATGTGCAGAGTTGGCAAACAAGAACAGAAAGAATTAAAAAGTTCAAACTAGATTCACTGATATCTATGATTTTGTGCAATTTTACTGTTTGTTTATATTTAAGGAAACTGTTGGCTTGTGGTGGAGGTGTCAGCTCTACTGCGTCTCATTCTACCTCCGTCAGTTTCTGCTGTTGAGCCTCGATGAGTCCAGCAGCTCCAACAGGATGTGATGTCGCTGTGGGTCCCCGTGCAGCTCGCTTTAAATCCGGCAAAAGGCTAAAAATAGTCTCTTTTTGTACATATGTTAATGTGCTATTGGCGGAAGCTCGATGTGCGCTCAGCAGAATTGGATGTGAAAGATGCTGAGTCTGCTGAGTCGATTCTACTGGGAATCCACATCCCCTCTTCATCCTCAGCTCCACACTCCAAACTCCTGCAGGTCGAGATACAGGAAGTCTGTCCTCCTCTTCAAGTCCTGCTTCTGAAAAATGAGACAGAAATCTCACGATTCACAGTCCTGAAGCGCTATTGGCCGAGAGCCGACAGCTGCTCACTGGATATGAAAGTGCAGAGTCAATGGTTTCTGACCAGTGAGCAAATAATCTCGTTCAATAACTAATGGTGCACCGGGGAGCAGTGTTTATTAATACAGTGTGTGAGGGGATTTCTGGCAGCGAGGGTCTTTAAATAACGTGTAAATGAAGACGAACCTGTAAGTTGTTTATCAGCAGGCGCAGCTCCAAGTCGGATTCTCCATTTAACCTCCGAGGCTGGAAGAAATAATGAAAACGCATCAGTTATTATTATCATTCTGTAAATATTATACGTGTCCGTTCATATCAGTAAACACAGCGAGGAGGGAAACAAACTAAAGCGACGGCAGCGGCAGGAAAATATTGATTCGATAATCCGCTGTGAATAGCCAACGTCTCAAATCCATACGCTCACCTCTGAATGACACGACCGAAAACTGACGACTACATGCAGATGTGCTGAATGTGTGATTTGATTCACCCCCCCCCCCCCCCACCCCCCCCACCCCCGTGTTTAGTCCGAGAGAAGAACCAAGTTTAATATATTTTCCGTTAAACTGTACATGAGTTATCTGTTATGAGCACCGGCTCAGTGCCTGACACACAAATACTAAGTAAACAATATTCAGCGCGTGTGTTTACATTAGCATTAATATCAGCTCAGCTCTTTTTTGCAATCACAAGCTGTATTATTGTGCGCGGCTTATTTTTTACGAGCTGAACTCCAGCCTCCGACACTGCAGGGAAAAATATTTACTTTTCTTTTGGAGTTTTAATCTTTTCGTGCATTTTTTAATAACTAAGCCGAATTATCATGTGCGGTGGATTTATGAGACTCAGGTTTAAAGTCCTGTTGTAATCGTCCCCGATGAATTTATTAACCCGAACTCCACAAACACAGTGTATTTATTTGTACTTAATTATTCCTGGTACAGATTTATAACGTGGTAAATTACAGTGTCTCAGTTCACAGCCCTATCCGATTGCTTCTCCAGATTCTTTATGGACCCGGAATCTGTCAGAGAGAAATATTCACACCCAGCACATTTTCCTCTTGTTTGGTTTTGTCATTATCTACTGGGTTGTCTGGTTTGGAGAGATAAGCAGCTGGTTGGAGCTCCATCAGTGTTGGTGTGTGGGAGAGAAAACTCCGTATTTAACCCGGTGACATCATTTAGCTCTTGTTGATATTGGATTTTTGAGGATTAGTCAAATTTATCCCATCTGCAATTAACCTTTTATATCTATTAATATATTCGTGCTTGTTTATGGTGAACTGATCCTTTATGTTTTTTGCAATATCCTGCAAATATAAATCAGCCGAAAAGTCATTCAAATGTTTTTTTAAATTTAACCAATCACGATGCACCTAACCCTTTTGGATGAGGGTTTGATTCTTCACATTTGAAGTAACGCAGCTCAGGAACAAATCAAACGATATTTGTCAAACATGCAGCAGATGATTGTTTCTGTTTGTGCTTTAATGCATCGAACACTTTCCTGTGATCTTCTGCTCTCAGCCACAGAAACAGTTTTCTTCCTCTAACGAAGTCCACTCTCTCTCTCTCTCTCTCTCTCTCTCTCTCTCTCTCTCTCTCTCTCTCCTCTCCCTCTCTCTCTCCAGACGTTTCTCTCTGAAGCTAGAGGTTGATGCTCTTTTGTATTTTCAGCCACATGCTTTGCCTTTGATCGCGGCCTTGATCTCATGTAGAGACGCTGTAATTGTCTTCTTAGAGCTGAGCTTGTAGACGAGGTTGAAAACTCCCACTGATCTTGAAGGTCTCGCCGATTGCCCCGCTGCTTTGGTCAGAGGTTTTTTCTGCTGTGGGACCTTTTTTGATCTTTGCTTTGATATTCACCCTCCAAATCCCTCATTACGCTTTTTATAAATGATCTCGGTGTCGTGGAAATGATTCCTGGAAGCTTCTCGGGCGATTCCACATCTCTAGGGTGCTGCCACGGTATAGAGCCAATGAGATGGGGGATGACGTTCCCTATAGGATTCCTCGATATGTGAGAATGTGGAATGAAGTTTAGTTGAGTTCTGTTAAGTTTCTCTTGTTAATTCTCATCCTGCAAGAAGCTGTCATGTCCAACACATTCTCCAGTGATCACATGAAGGAAACTTCTCTCTCAGAAAACTCTCCTCCAATTCCGACCCCCAGCATCTGTGCAGAACTGACAGGAGGTCAGATTTGACTTCTTGCCACACGTCACATGTGACAGCACAGTGTGTGTGTGTGTGTGAAGGTGGACATGTGTTCATTACAGTATTTCACTGCCCTTCGGTCGGAACCCATTATTTAGACGAATCGGACAAATTGCAAGTGACGTGCTGGGGATGGTGGGAGGAGACGTGAGGGGGAGGAAGGAAGATCTGGCTTCCAGCTCCACACACACACACACACACACACACACACACACACACAGATATACGTCCCGACACACAACCAGGCTGACAGTGATTCAGCCTGGCAGCCTGTTCGCCCTTCAGAATGATGGTTTTCAGACAGAGCTATAACGACAGCTGATAAAAGTTCTGCCCCCAGATCAGTTTTCCACCGACAGTTGTTGTTGCCTCGTTGGTGTTTTCTTCATCGTGTTGACAGCTGGAGAATAAAGAAAATACACAATCGCACAGACTTGTCAACACACAAAGAAATGAAAGAAATGTCGAGGAACAGAAATCACAGGATATAGTTGTGTAGTATAACCCGTCTGTCTCCCGATGTGGTCAGGAGGAACCGCGTCCCGGCAGAAGGGCTTCCGGGGCTGCATCCGCTCCCTGCAGCTGAACGGCGTCACCCTGGACCTGGAGGAGCGGGCGAGGATCACGCCCGGGGTTCGACCCGGCTGCCCGGGTCACTGCAGCAGCTACGGCTCGCTCTGCCAGAACCGGGGCCGCTGCGTGGAGAGAGCCACCGGCTTCCACTGCGACTGCGGCCTGTCGGCGTTCACCGGAGTCTTCTGCCACTCAGGTACCGTCCACGTGTCACTGAGCCTCAGACTCCATGAAGAGACGTGATGGACAGGTTTCTCATGAGGCATTAAAAAACACTGAAGGAGAAACAAACACATGAAAAGAGGAGACTTCAGACTGTTATCAGAACATGTGGGTGTTTGTCAGTTTAAAGGTTGAGAGTCTTTATAAATCCAGTGAACCTTTTAGTTCAGTGAAACACTCGACAAGTATCGAGCTGAAGCTTTCATGCAAACTGAGGCTGAGTGACTTCAGTCTATTCAAACCACTTGTTTGCTGCTACATTCATTACATTAAAAAGAAAACATCATCACATTGAACTTTGTATCTGGGTTAAACAAACTGAAGTGAGAAGAACTGCAGGAGATTAGATCTGCATCAACAGGACGAGGCTCAGGTGTGGAAAGTGGCTATATGTTCTCATCCTGTTGATATCAACAGCTCATCATAAAATACATGAACTATAAAATTAGCATGTACACATTAGATAAGCATTAACACAGACAATTATAAAACAAAGTCTAAGGAAATATCAATATTGTAAATAAATATGTTTGTGTGTCTACTTTTCTGATGAAGCTATAACAGTGAGTCTGTGTCTCTTCCTCCAGAGGTGTCGGCCTCCTTCGAGTCCACCACCTCCGTCAGCTACACCTTCAAGGAGCCGTACGAGCTGATGAGGAACAGCAGCGCCCCCCCGTCCTCCATCTACTCCGACGTGACGCTGAGAGGAGAGAACGTCTCGCTGAGCTTCAGGACCAATCAGAGTCCGGCTCTGCTGCTCTACGTGTCCTCGTACTACAGAGAGCACCTGGCCCTGCTCATCAACAAGCACGGTGAGGAGGAGGAGGCTCTTATTTTGAAGGAGTGTGGTTGGTTCTCTCTTTCCTGTAGGTTTCACAACGTCGTAAACCCCCCCCCCCCCGCCTGTTAAACTCCATTTTCCACATCTTTTTCTTGTCCTCTCTCCTCCAGGTCGTTCAGATTTGAGATTGAATATCTTTATAATCCTCCTCTTCCTCCTAAGTCTTCCTCCCTTTCACCCATTGAACATCTGATTCCCTCTCCCCTCATCTTCCCCCTCGTTCCATCTCTTCTCTCTTTTCTCATTAGTTGTTGCTTTTCCTTTATTTTGTTGTTAGTTTTTCCTCATCTTCTCTTCATCCCCCAAGGTTTTCCAATTACTTCCCTCTCCTCACATCTCCTCCCCCTTTTCCTTCCTCCTCCTCATCCCTCGCTCCGCAGCTTTCCCAGATCTATCAGGATCTGTCCGATCTTTCTTCTTCTCTGGATTCAACCCGTCAGCCTCTACTGGCTTTTAATCTGTCCAGCTGGGAGGACTGGCTGGAGGAGGACAGAAAGTGTTCAGTGGTTTTATCAGTGGGAGCTGATGGGTGATGCTGGTGGGGGGGGGGGAGTTTGCTGCAGCTTTTAATGGGCGACAGGTCAGTGTGCTGCAGAATGAAACAGCAGAAAAACTCACTGATGTGTTTTATAAACTTTGGACTCGGATGATGTTGTGAGTGAGTTTGGCTTTTAAGAGAAGGAGGCACTTTGAATTTATAAATCACATTTTCTGCTTCCAGGATTCTAAGAAAACAGCACTTTGCTGCTAGATTAGCTGTAAATGGATTTCTCTGCTGTTAATGACTCAGGGCTGATGGACAGCAGTGCATTAAGGTTTCCTGTTTGTGGAGTTTTCAGGTGAATGGTGTTAAACCCAAGTTCTATGAAATTCCAGAGAGCTTTTTATTGTTTATTTTCTTTTGCCCTCGGCGGCTTTTACACCTCCTCAGACAAGATGCAATTTCTTTATCACTATTTTCGCTGTTATCAGGAACAACATCTATAAATGAATGAGAAATTATTCTTAGTTGTTGGTAAATACCTGTTTGTAATACAGAGAAAACATTAATTTAATGTTCTTTGTGGTATTAAATATTTTACATTTAAAAATGTAGATGTGGGTTATTCTGTTTTCACCTGGAGGACAATTTTAATGTCTCATAATCTTTCTCAATATTAAAACTTCATGGTGTTTTCATGAGTTTTTATATTGATAGAAAGATTTTACCTTAATGCTCTTGATATAAAAAGCTTCACTGAGTCTGATGCTCGTCATTAAGATTCATGAAAAAACATTTAGTGAGATTAGTGAAAAATGTTTTCAGCAAGAGAGAAACATTCAATTTAAAATAAGTA